>NC_088934.1:18387500-18530000 GCF_038396675.1 Hydra vulgaris | reverse complement strand
TTAACTAGACTTATATTCATCAATAAATTTTAAATTTCATAGTAAAAAATTTTAGCGTTCTCCAATCATTGCAATTTTTTGCAAAGCATCCTTATTTGACATAAGTATAAACATATAAATGTTTGGAGTTTGCTCCATGTCTGAAAGTTAGCTATCTCAAAGACCAAAAAATACTGAATCTGCCCTTGAAATAAAGTAGATTGAAAAATAAATTTGAATAAAATAAATGTAAAAGAAAAAAAAACTAAATTCTTAAACAAAACTGAAGTGTTAATGAAATTAAAAAAAGCAGAAACTTTGTATTAGTTTTGTACTTTGTTATTTTTGAATTATTTGTTCCTTTGTTTTGTTTAATAATTTGAATTTAATGAATAGTATCGAAAACAAAACAAAAATAATAGTGTCGCAAATAGTAAAAACAGAATAGTGTCGCAAATAGTTAATTTTTGCAATGAATTGATAATTATTAGATAAATTTCAGCTTTGAATTTAAATACGTTTTTATCAATTATATACTATTAAAAGTAGTATGTATTTAATAAAAAACAACTCATATATGGCAGCATTTCATACTCGCAGTAATAGTGATAACTTAACATTTGATTAAGGTTCTAAATTTCCAACAGCAATGAAACCTACAAAAAGAGATATTGTAAAGTATTGCTTTTATGTACACAGAAATAAATATTCTAAAGGCAAAGGGTCAAGTTCTGCTCATGAATGTTATGAACACTTGGAACACTTGATCATACTTACACATCTACTTTAAAAATAAATGAAACATGAACAAATAAATTTGTAACAAGGCAACAGCATTTAAATACACATAAAAATGTTGAGAAAGAGATGGATCGCATTACTGATGATAATTTGTAAGAAGCTGAGGAAAGTGCCAAATTAGATGCATCTAATGATGAAAATAACAAACTTTATGAATATAATAATTTCTTAAATAAATTTAATCAAAATAGGATTTTTTATAATGAGCTGGCTTATATTGTGGCAGATCATTATTGTGTCAGTTGCAGAGCAACTGCTGCTATTGTTAATACTGCTCTAAAAGACATGGGAATATTAGATGAATCAAATATGTTTGATAGGAAAAAAGTAGAACGAGAAAGACTTTGTGTCAAAAAAAAAATGTAATTAAGAGAAATTGTGAAAATTTGAAATTACAATATCGGTTTTGATGAAAGAAAAGACAACACAATAACAGCCACAGGGACAGTTAAAGAAGAACATATTACAACAGAATCAAGCAGAAGCTGTATAAATCATTTTCAAATAAAATATCTAAAAGTTCTCCTGGAAACATCCATTATTCTCAGTGGCTCACAAAAGTAAATCTATGCTTATATATTTCTACAGTAATGTTGACAAAAAAACTTGTTGACTTGGTTACAATTATTATGCAATGCTATACACCAGGATGGTTCTATATTAAATCGCATTGTTTGGTAACAGATGGTGCTCAAAATTTATGGTATCTGGCTCATTTATTAAGAAATACAGTTATTGATGTAAAATACAAGGAGTTAACAGAGCAAGTTTTAAAACAAAACTCATATTTTGCTAACATTGAGAATATTATTGTTAAATGATGAAAGAAAAGAAGTTAGAACTGCAGCCATACAAAGGATACTCAAGTCCAGAAATACTAATGAACACAACAGACATTTTAAACCTCCTGTAACACTAAGCCTTGAAGCCAATGATTACAGTGAATTGGTAAATTGGAACATTGAGGAGGCTAATTCACTACCTTTACTGAATGTCTTTTCAAATGAAAATATTTTGAAAGCCAATGACAGTCCATTGAGTATTCCAAAATATCCTTGTCATAGTCAAAATATGTTGGAATAGTCACAATTTATCAAAAATTAGATATGGCTATCAAAATGGCGTAATAAATTTGAAATAAACTTATTAAAATCTAGGAAAAAAATGCCTAAGTTCGATTGTAAGGCACAATGGAAATAAAATATTTGAATAAAGGTATAAACAAAAGTACTTATATATGTAAAAATATTTTTTTAAACATATAACTACTATAGCATCAAAAGATTTTTTAATATATTTTTTTCATTTTTGAAAGTTCATGTTGGTGTTTATCTTAAAAATGAAATCATTTTGGTGCCTATCTTATAGGAAGCGTTTTTAAAATTGTATTTGTTTTTTAAAACAGTATATTATTAGAGAATTTATATTGTATAAATAAACGTCTAAAATTAAATGGTATAAAACACAATTAATTTGAAAATTGCTAACCATAACCTCATTTTTCTCTAAAATGCTTTAAATTTGATTTTTTGGGCGACCCCTATGGAGGCTAGCACATACCTCAAAATTGCTATACAACCTTTATATATATGTAGGAACCCTACACAATATGCTGTTTTGTTAAAAAAAATTTGACCTGCACTAATGCTTATATTGTATTTTTACAATACAAATTTTTTACAATACTGCCAATCCCATCTCATGATGACTTTCCGTGGAGCATTAAAAAAGGTTTTATTCAGCTTTAAACCCAATTCACTTGCTTGTTGGCATAGGTTAAAAAAGCTTTTATTGCAATCTATGCCAACAAGCAAGAGAATTTAAAAAAAAAAAATTTTTTATTACTGCCCTGCACAACCATCAATTTTTAAAGGTTTAAAAAAAGACATATTCTCTATGGAGGACTTGAACTCGCAACCATATTCAGTTGCGTCTCTTTACCACTGTAAATACTACGCCATTATTTTACTAATTTGAAAAATTAAAATATTTAAACATTTTTTGCGTGCAAATAGTGATAAGATTATGTTTTATTTTAAATAATTTATTATAACACATCAAATAATATAACAATATTATTATTTCTTTTCAAACACATGAGATAATCTTATAGATATTTTTACACAAAATGCATTTTTATTTCCAGATTTTTCTGGATATTTCTTAAAAAAATTCTTGATATTTTTAGAAAAAAATTTTCATGATTTTTAAAATATGTAAAGGATAATCCCTAGTGTATAGATATAGTTATTTTTTTCTTCATTACTTACGTTTCAATAAGATTTAGTTAGTCTTCACATGTTTTTTGATGTCATTAAGCCAATTGAACACATCTTAATAAGTTAATTTACTTGGTATGAACCATATTTTGTAAAAATATTTTTTAAAACAAATTAATATTTTTTCTGTAAAAAATAATTTTTAGTATGTAATTATGACAAGCTTTCTCAAATATTACTATTTGTTTTTTTTTATTCTACAGAGTGTATAAACTAAATTTTATACTTGATCAGATTTCAATAAGCATGTTTTTTTATTTAATAATTTATTAAAAACTGATATATCTTTTAAAATGAAATATAATTTTTGTTCTATATTTTTTTGTTCTCTTCCAAGTTAGATTTCCAGTGACAAGTAAGATTATAAGCAGCTGTAGTGCAGTGGTTAGCACTTACCTCAGAAACTAGAGATCCGTAGTTCAATGCCACCTATGGGCAAGTTTTATAACATTGAAAAAGAAGGAGGCATGAACTTCCTTTTAAAACTTTTCTGTGGTGCTCTGTGATATGATCGTAAGGACTTTATGGGGCACCTAAAAATAAAAAAATTAGTTAAAAAAACAAAAATAAGTAAATAAAAATATTTAACTAATACTAAAATTTTTGGGACCAAAATTCTCAAAACGAGTCTGATTTTTGGTCCCAAAAGTTGTGTCGTTTAAACTAGTTGTTTTATCAGTTTTTAAGTGTGTTCCTTTCATATTTCAGTATTTAAACTACATTTATTGAATTCAGCATAAAAAAGCATTATAAATGTTTATTTTCATATTTTTGCCATTGTTATTCCTCATTTTATTAAGGAAATTGTTTTTTCAAAATGTAATTTTTGATTGCTTAAATATGGCAGCCGATCTCTAATCTAATTTCTCTTCTGCAAAAGCTAGGGGCTTGCAGTGGCTTGTGAATATTAACTCCAACAAACTTCAGTTAATAACTCCAAGCAACTGTCATAATGTTGTTAATATTCCTATATTGATGAGTTGCAACCCTATTACCAAGTCCTCTCTTGTTTTCATCTTCTTGGATTATTGTTTACTGATCTCTCATGAAAGCCATACTAACAATTGATTGCAAAACTAGCATCTGCTAAAGTTGCTTTACTTTATCATGTTTACTACTTAATCTTACTCCTAATTCCATTCCATTAAACTCCATTTTTTACCTCTCTATAAATCTCTTAATTATTCCTGTATGGAATAGTGTTGTCATATTTGAGCTGGTTCTTCTAATGATGTTCTTTCTCTTCTTAAAAAGTTATTGTAATTGTATTATAATGTACGCATTGAAATCGTAGTTAAACCTGCTCTATCTTCGAAGTTTGAGCATCTCTCTCATTATCTTAAGGTTGCAAATCTTATTTTTCTACAAATACTATCATGGTTGCTGCTCAAAAGAGCTCTAGTTCTACTGACTAAAACTCAAGGTTTGAGAAATCGAATAAAGCCCCAGCTTTATTCGATTTCTCAAACCTTTTCATCTGCCAGTATGCTTTCATATCCTAATAGTTAAGGCTTAGATTTATCAATGTTCAACTTAAAAATAATACAACTATTTTATTTATTCAAATCATATCTTTATCAATATTTATTCAAATTATGTCTTTATTTTTTAACAATTATTCGGACCATGTACCTGCGTTGGAGCAGCTGCTCCGACGCAGGTACATGGTCCTGCGTTGGAGCAGCTGCTTCAACGCAGGACAATGATTGGTTTCTTAGAGCAACTTAGCTCTGCTCTAAGAAACCAATCATTGTAAAAAATGGAAAAGAACTTTGTCATTTCAGTGATTTTGGGGACTTTTTCCATAAGTAGAAACTGTTTTAGGTAAAATAAACTTTTACCTATGAAAGTAGCATGATAAAACAGCCTCAGGATTATGAAGTTTAAATTTGTCAGTGTATGACAGTACCCTCAATTTAAGTGCAGCCGATTCCTGATAATCATTACGAAACTTTCCATCCTAAACAAATTTTTTTCCTAAGCTATAATAACTTAAATAATTTACTACAAAATTATAAAACTGGAAAATTATAAGTGAACTATAAGTTCACTTATAATTTTCCAGTTTTATAATTTTGTAGTAAATTATTGAACTTATAAGTACTACTTTACTATACTATTTTTTGAAATTAGTAAGTGATAAATAGATTTAATTGAATTAATTTATAAAGCTTTTATTACTCACCTTCTTAAAAGCCTTAGTGCTAATTATATATCTGCAAAATTAAATAGCACTCAGCCTTCGTTCATTAATCCAGGAATCAGTAGGAGTTAAAAATCTTTTTAAATCTTGATTTTCAGTATCTAGATTATTCCAATGGTTCTTAAAAACTTTAAATAATCTATTTTCTGGTCCTGTAGTATGACTGCTTGGATAAAGCTCTCGAAAATGGGTAACATGGCGCTCAAAAATATGGCGTCATGCATTTAATAACATAAGGCGCTGTAAGGGCACAATGATTCTGGTACAAGCTCTTTCTGCTTTACCTGTGTTAGCGCTAGTGGTATCAAAGCAAGGACACTGAACTTTATCCTCTAATCCAAAGTTCGAAATAAGTTCTGCAATAGCTTCTTTTTGGTGTTCTTTAGAACCTGAGTCAATTGCTGGAATTCCAAGTAACTTGGTTTAACTTTTAATCCTAGCAAGAACAGCTAAACTCTCTTTTGAAAACTGCTTTCCTCCAGAATATTCTTTCACAATTTTTCAAATTTTTCAAAAGAATTGTTATCAAAGATTTTGAAGATTTCATTTGCATCCATTAACATAGTGTCTCTGCTGCTCTGTATGATGAAAAGTTAGAACATACAAACTCAGATATGCATCCTCCAGAATTGACTATAATACTGCTAAGAATTGCTACATGTTGATGTGGAGTTAAACCCACTCCAACTGCTGTGATATATATATATATATATATATATATATATATATATATATATATATATATATATATATATATATATATATATATATATATATATACCTTATGATCCATTATGCATCTGATTATTAATTGTCTTGATTGTATTAAAATAATTAAATTTTTAATACTCACGTGGCAATTTTCTATAGACGCACTAAAGTTTTTACGAGTTTTGTCGCAAATTTCTTATATTCTCTAGTATTTTTTATCTTGTGAGTCGAAATTAAGTTGAACTTAACCAAATGCCGAAAAGAAAGGTCCTTACCGATATTGAAAAAGGTCAAATATTGGCTTATCTTCGAGAAAAAGTTCCAAATCGAGAAATCGCTAGAAGATTAAAGAGATCAGATCACGTTATCCATAATTTCTTGAAAAATCCAACAGATTATGCAACAATCAAGAGGAAACCAAAGAAATCTAGGGTTTCAGACCATGAAAAACGCAGAATTGTTCGACTCGCATCAAATTCATCAAGAAGTTTGAAAACAATTAAGTCAGATTTGGGTTTAAATGTTTGCAAGGAGACGATTAGAAAAGTTCTTAAAGACATCCCACACAAAGTATGATCATAAATGAATAAAGCACCAAATTTAAAGCTCGTTCACAAACAGAAATGGATGGAATTCGCCCGTGAAAACATGACACGCATTTGGGAACAAGTAAGAAATTTTAGAGTAAATTCTCATGAATACTTAAGATGTCTAAATAGCTGAATATTTTTGTTTTCAATACCAGGTGATTTTTTCGGATGAGAAAAAATTTAATCTTGATGGGCCTGATGGTTTTTGTGGCTACTGGCGTAATTTGAGGAAAGAACCCAAATATTTATCGACAAGGATTTTGGTGGTGGATCTTTGATGGTTTGGCTTGGGTTTTGTGCAACAGGAAAGTTTAATTTAGCATTTACATCTTGCAAAATGAAAAGTTCTGAATACATTGATGTGCTAAAATTATGTTTGATTCCATTTAAAAACAAATATCGACGCAAAAAGTTTGTTTTTCAACAAGACAACGCCAGCATTCACACTAGTAACAAGACTAAAGCTTGGTTTGAAGCTAAAAAAATTGAGCAAATGTGGTGGCCTGCTCGCAGTCCAGATTTGAATCCTGTTGAAAACATCTGGGGAATCATTGTAAGACGTATCTATGCTGACCAGAAGCAATATAACTCTGTGGCAGAGCTAAAAGTAGCGGTATCAGAATGCTGGGAGGATATGGAGCCAAAAGTGCTAGAAAACTTGGTAGAAAGTATGCCAAAACAATTTTATCAAGTAATTGAGCGAAAAGGAGGTCCAATCGAGTACTAAAAATGTGATAAAAACATTTTTTTGGATAGTTTTGTTAAAAAATGTGAACTGCGTCTATAGAAAATAGTCAGCTATATTTTGAACTTAATTCATTTATGATTGACCTCTTTTCAAATTTGATATTATTTTTTGATAATTTTCGTTATTTTTTGATACTTTATTTATAATTTAATGAAAGACACTATAAAAATAAAGTTCAGTACATTTTTAAGACATAATCCACATGCGTCTATAGAAAATGGCCGCAGTGTATATATGTATCTTATATATGTGTATATATATATATATATGTATGTATATATATATATATATGTATACATATATATATATATATATATATATATATATATATATATATATATATATATATATATTTATATGTATATATGTATATATATATATATATATATATATATATATATATATATACATATATATATATTTATATGTACATCTATATATATATATATATATATATATATATATATATATATATATATATATATATATATAAGTGTACCTTAATTATTAAAATTATTATTTTATAGCGCAACTTCAAGTTAAAGCAGAAGTTTGGTTAGGAAATATTACTTCTTCTCCAAAAAATATGGCTGAAAACACCGAAGGGTTGTTTAAGTTTGATGGCTTTATTGGTATTAGTTTTAAAAGTAAATTTCTTTGGTTTCTTTATTTTAAGCGCACTGGAGATAATTTTACTATTGAGACAATTTTAAAAGCACTTGGTTTTCGCTTGGATCTACCTGATGTCATAGCTAAAACTGGTTTTATTGGTGAATCAATAGTTTCTATTAGTTTATTAGGTAAAGGAATTTGTTTTTATGAGTCATTTATATAAGTTATTTATATAAATATAAAAAAATAATTATATTTAGTTAACAGTTTATAAATAAACTGTTATAATTTAATATTTAATATACTATAAAATGCTATATATATATATATATATATATATATATATATATATATATATATATATGCATATATATATAAAATTGATTTGTTGACAAGATTAAATAAAAATAACTACATAATTTTTACTACTAAAAGTTTAATACGTTTAGCAATCATCAGGTAAAAAATTGTTTTTTTCGTTAAAAAAATGTCTTTTTAAAAAAAAAATGTAGTTATTTTTATTTAATCTCGTCAAAAAATCTATTATATAGCTCTGACATTTTTCATCGAGTACTCTGAATATATGCACACAGCAAAATTAGGTTTATATATATATATATATATATATATATATATATATATATATATATATATATATATATATATATATTATATATAAACAATAATGCTCAAATCAGAAGAATCAATATAATTTTTTTTCTTTAGAACCTAAAAAATAGAAAAAAAAGATAAAAATTTTTAGTTATTTCAAACACAAAATTTATTTTTTAGAATAGTACGCATGAAAGTGAAACACACTTTAAAATTTGAGATACTTTAATGTTAGAGTGACCTCCCATATTAAGGCCAGTAATGTGCTGTTTGATTTCTAAGCCCATCACTTTTCTTTCCATGGGAAATTTTCAGACTCCTTTATATTCATAAATTAGAATTAAACAAAAATGTTGAATTAATATAAAAAGAACTTTTAAAATATTAACATATTCCTTAATTTTATTTTTGTAATAGTACATTATGTACTACGTACAATACTAGATAAATTATGATTACACAAAAGAAATAATGTTTTTTCTTTATCTTATACCTCATATCATTTTATTTTTGTTCGTTTTAAATATAGGTACATTCTTGCATATGTATATTTGTTTTAAGGTCGGTTAAACATTTGTATTTAATGAAGATTTATGGTTACTTATGTGTCCTGTATTGTTTTAGGTATACTTTATGATAAAAATATTGTTGACTATGATTTGTGTATAAGCTTTTTCTTCTTAAAATGAATCTGTGTTTATTCTGAACATCTGTTTGTTTTTCTTTTTAATTACTTATCCTCCTTTAATTACTTATCCTTTTAAAGTACAATATATTACATTAAAATATTATTTTTGCAATATTTTATTAAAAAGGAGAGTTTTTGTTTATTACACTGCGCGACATAATGAGAAGACACCCCAAAAATATTTATAAAACTCTACTATACATTTATATTTAAAAACTAATTTTTATAGTAAATGAGAGCAAAAGGATTACAAGACTAAACAACATTTAAGAAAATTTATTTTAAACCTAACTCACATTTTACTTAAAAAAAACTGTTTTTTTAGTGCGACAAAGTTATAAGACACTTATGGAAAAAATTCATATAAATTGTCATTTATATGAAAAGGTCTCTCAATTTTAAACAATCAATAGTGGGTACTTTTACCATTTTTTTTGAATCACTTCAATCATTCTAGAAGGTAAAGAATCATACTTTTTTTATGTACAAAATGTCAATTGCATCCCATGCAGATGCGATGGATGATTTCAAGTCAGCTAGTGAACTATATTGTTTACCACATATAAAAACTATATACAACAGCATTCTCAATAATGTTCAGGTCATGAGATCTAGCTAGTCATTTTAATTTTTCAATTTTACTGCTGTTGAACTATTTCTTTACTACCTTGGCTGTATATACTCTAGCATTATCATGCCGAAAAACAAAATTTTCACCACCTATTACAGATGCTTCACGTCTTAAAAATTCTTGAACAATTAAAAGATAATACTTAGCCTTCATTTTTCCGTCAATAAAATGAATTTTTGATTTATCATGATACCCAATCGCACACCAAATCTTTACACCACCACCACCCATCGTTGCTGTGTTATTGGTTCTTTACGCAAATTGTGAAAGTAATAATTCAATCTATCCGGCCTATCAAGACAAAATAGTTTTTCGTCAGAAAATACTACTTGATACCATTCTTCTTTTCATGTTATGTGGTCCTTTGGAAAAGTTATTTTATTGTTTATGTGATTTGTTGTCAAAGGTGGTTTTCACTGAAGTATTTTTCGCGAAAGATGAAAAGCATTATGAATAACTAGCTGAACTGTATGTAAATTAGCAATCACACCTGTTTCTGCATTAATTTGACGTGCAATTAATTTAATATAAGAATTGGAAACTTTTCTTAACAACCTTCATCTATCACGATCACTTATTGTTGATGGACGTCCAAGACTTTTTTTTATTCCATATATATGAGGTCTATTAACGTGTTTTTAATTACAGTTCGGCTGTATTCAATAGCTCTATAAAATCTAAACTAAATTTTTAACAGTTCACCAAAGTTTACAGTTAAATAATTGTCTGTAGTGTTTACATCAAATAAATATTCTTAATTGCACACAACTGCAGTTTGCAAATAAAACGTTTTTTGTAAAATTGTTTTATAGTTTTGTTGCGCTGAAAAAACAGGTTTTTTTAAAATAAAATGCAAGTTACATTAAAAAAAAATTTGTTAAAATGTTGTTTAGTGTTGTAAACCCTTTGCTTCCATTTACAATAAAAATTAGCTTTTAAATATGAATGTAGAGTTTTATAAATCTTTTTGGGGTGTCCTATCATTATGTCGTGCAATTTATGATGCAACTTTTACCGCAATAAATTTATAAAAGCTCTCCTAAAAGCTTTAAAGAGAGCTATCGTGCTAAACTTATGAGCACCTTTTTTTAAAGCCTAAAATATGGCTTAATGTATGTACTTAAAAAAAGAATGTGCCTAAGCAAATTTTTTTACAATTTTCTGTCATTATGTATGGTTATGTCTAGTTAATTGATAAATAGAAGAAAAAATTTTTTTTTTAAAGCTATACTAACTGAAAAAAAAATATGTATATAGAAAAAATTAAAGTTAGTACTGCTGCATGCTAAACTTTTGAACACTATTGTATATATTAAGGTGATTTGTATTTTACCAGTTTTTAAAAATCAAGTTTGTCTTACCTTATTCTTATATTGATAGTCAACTACTCCAGTTGACTATCAATATAAGAATAATTTTAAACCTAAAAATTTTAGTGTCACCTAATTTTATAGGTCCCCTTCAGTCAAATTTGTGTATAAAAACATATCAAACCTCAGAGGTCTGGCAACGACCTTTAAAATTAACCCAGAAAGCCAACTTTTCTTTAATATGGTATATTTTGAACTAGTTATTAACAGTAGGGTAGAACCAAAAAGAAGTAGAATGGTTTTTATTCTGCATGATCTGGAGAAAGTGATAAAAAAACCAAACTTTTACGTTAAATGACGTATTACTTAGTATAACTGATGCTGGTTTATTCTTCATACTTAGGCCAAATTTTGAAAATTAATATAAGAACTAAATATTATTAACCTTTATTTAAAAGAGGGGATGTTAATTGCAAACCCCCTCTCCTCACCCAATATTTGGGGATTATACCCTTCCCAATCTTTATTAGAGGGGGAACACCCCAAAAATTTTGGAAATTTCTTTATAAATCATAATATTTGAAATCGCTTAATTTTCTGTAAAAAAAAAATGACAATATCAATATTGAAATCATGATATGTAAATATAGTATAATATAATGCCATGCAAAAATATAATGTATAAATCATGCTATTTTTTTCTCTGCTTGCCTATTACTTCATAGGCTAGCTGCAACTTTTCCTTGGATTTTGCACAGTTAACTTTTCCTTAGATTTTGCACAAGAACTTCTTCTAGCACAGCTAAAAATAAACAATGTTCAAATTTATTGTTCTTGCCAATAGGTTTTTAAGTCCTAGAATGGTGCAGCTGAGGGCAATGAGGTTCTCAAAAATCAGGCAGAGTAGAAGTCAAGATTAATGATTATTGACTTTAACTTTTTCTTTTGAGCAGCAGTCAAATCATAGGGCTGTTATGTACTCAATATCTGAATCTTCAAATAGTAAATGGCTTTTGACATGAACTTAGCATGAGAAACAGCCTGGAGCTCGAAGTTTGAAAACAATTTCAGGACAAAGATACGTCAGTGTAAGTTCCAATAAATCCCTATAATACCCTCTGAGAAATATGTTATTGTTCAGTGCATCTTTGCAAAACTGGATAGTTTCATCAATTTGGATTTGTTAAGAAAGAATTGCCAATGGAATTGGTACCAAACCTTATCAAATTGGAAAAATCAACAGTTTCCTTTATGTCATTCCAGTTTGTCAGAATCTGTTCAATAAATAAATTTTCTGGAGCTGCTGTTTTGCCTGAGTTAATTTGCTCCCTAAATGTTTGAGATATAGCTCATATATATGCCTCCTGCAGGGAAGCTCTATTATACAGATTCCTGTATTCGACTGATTCTAACATTGGTTCCTGAATTCTTTCCAGTATTTGAGGCAGTTGTGTCAAAACATAATCCCTTCACATCATCACTTATTCCATAGTCTTCCAGTACATGATTCAAAGCTTTATACTGTGCAGCTTCAGTTTCATGTTCCATTTTATTTGATTGAGACAGTGAAAAATCGACAACATTTCCACCTGAACTAACAAACAAATCTGTACACACATGCAGCAAATTTATGAATGAAATATATTTTTGATCTGAGGTCATGGCGCGGTATCTTTGACAAAATCCTTGGCTAACTGTGGTTTGTTCTTCTTAATTCTCTGATTATACAGTTTGTCTTTTTCACCCAGGGTCATTTTAAGACTGACCTTTTGATCTCTCAAAAATTTCATATATCTTGGATAGGGAAGATGGAGGCAGTTTAGGACAGGGGTAGTTTTGGATAATGCGAAGTATTCAAAAAATACAAACTCATCAACCAAGTTAAAAATATAGGTCGATTGGAAATATCTTCACATATAAGCATCACAGGATTTTTAATACAAAGGCGGTTAGATGGCTTCTCCACTAGTGCAGTCAATTGGTGACAAATGTAAATGTTTTTGTGCTATTTGGGGTAAAAGCATGAAACTTGGCCTACATGTTGGTTATATTGAAACAATCATTATAAGACTCAGACCCACTTCCAAAATAGCTCCACCTGTCTCCATGGTAACTGGGTCATCTCCGTAGCAGAAAAAAATCTTAAAAAACAGTCATTTATGCATCAATTGAAAGCTCATCAAAAACGCAGCAAAAAGTATAAAAACGCAACATTTAAAAATAAATTGGTAACGAGACGCAGGGCTTTAAAAATCTAAAAGTCAGTGGGTAAAAGCATAATATTTTTGTACCAAACTGTATTTTTCAATTATAGTTATATTTATATTATAATTATAATTATATGTTCTAATGATACAAATAGTTTAACCTTTATAAAAATAAAAAATAAAAATTTATGAATAATACTAAAATGCTTAATTTTTATATTTAATAATTAGTTAAAAATACAATGTTAAAGATCAAAAGTAACCCCTTAAAGTTTTAAAGAAACTTTAAAAACCAGTTATATTTAATGCATTTGGTAAATATGAATTACGTTCATTTTTTGAGTTGCGTTCACAATTACATTCTTTAATTATAATTAAATGCTTTTATGACGCAAATAGTTTTACCTTAAAAAAAACAAATTTCAAAATAATACTAAAATATTTGATTTTGATATTTGATAAATAGTTAAAAACCCAATGTTATAGATCAAAAGTTATCTCCTGAAATTTTAAATAAACTTTAAAAACCCAATATATTTGAAACATTTTGTAAATTATGAATTTAATGCTCACAATCACCATCACATTTGCAAAATGCGGTATATGAAAGTAATGTTTTTAAACATTTGCAAAGACCTCCAACCTTTCTCTATATTGCAGCCACATCGTATAAGTTCACTGAACATTTTGAAATTTTTCGGAATTGTTGTCCAAACAATTTTGTCTTCCATAATCCAACCCCACCAATGACAACAAATCAGTATCTACAGTTCTGATCATGGCTTTTTAAAGTCCACTATTTATAGCAGCATCATATGTGTGAAGAAATATACGATTGTCTGCTTCTTCATATTTGCTAGGCTCAAGATTGGATTTGTTAATATTTTGGTTTGATATCACTGAGCCCTCGTTGGTCACAACAATCAATCTTTCTGTTTGAAGACAAGATACTTGGATGGAAAGGATCTTAAATAATTTGTTTTTGTTCTGATTGACGCTAAGGAATGACTGCCAATTACTTGGAATCCTTTATTCGGGCAACACACAATTAGTAAGCGACCGGGGCTAGGTTTGATAACACATAGCCATGACCAGGGCCAGGTTTATGATCAGGGCTGCATTAATATTGATAGATCCTATAAAAGTATTGTTTTTAATTATAACTCATATCATAAATTTTAATTAAAAATAACATTTTCATAGGATCTATCAATATTAATGCAGCACTGATCATAAACTCATCCCTGGTCGCAGCTATGTGTTATCAAACCTAGCCCCGGTCCTTTACTACACACAATGATGAATACCTTGTCCTCTTTTGACTCTTTTGCTGATTCTCTAGATGTTCTCTGTGTAAACGTCCTAATAAAATCAACTCTTGCATGTAATTTTAACTGTTCCAAAATGAGCTTTTGCAATACATTGGTTGAATAATCTTCGAAAGTTTCACAGTTCTTGGGTGATAAAATATATACAACTACAGCTGCATCAATAATCAAACATTCAACTATGGGTTTATTTTTATGTGCGCTGTGCAAGTTATTGAAACAAGTTATTAGATCTGATTTACTTCCATTGTGTAACAGTCCATCTTTTAAAAGAGATGATGGAAAAGTGTAGTTTTCATGAGCAAAAAACTCGCTAAGGTTGCCATCTTGGATCTGGCAGAAAATGTACAGTTGCAAAAACAATAGGCAGTTTTTTATAAGCACAGGTATTTGCTATTGATCTTTTAACTTACTTTTTCTATTGATTAACTAAAAAGTGGTAGCTTATTTTGTTTTATTGGATTGAACATAGGCTCCTTACACTCCTTTATTCTGGTTTAGAAAAAATGGTTGAATATTTTTTCTCCAAAATTCTCAATTGAACTAAAAATATTTACCACCTCTTGGTCTTTGATATAATGGGTATCAAGCACCAGAAGACCTAGCCTTTCTTCTTTAAATGGATTATCCATGTTTGAAATTACATCAACTAAATTTGATGTTGATAAACTTTATAAACCCAAGTTTATAAAGTTTATCAACAAGTGTCTTTTTGTGAGTTTTCATATGAATCATTATGCCTACATATTTATCTATGGGACTTTCTTGAGAGATTTGTTTCTTTTGAATCTTGGCTTTTTGTTAATTTTGACAAAGAGGTTTCATACTATTGAATTATTATTTGACTAATTGTAAAAGTTGTTTGTTCTAAACCTTGACTACATTCATTACTTTTATTCCTGTTTAAAACCATGTCAACAAATGACTTTTAAAGATGCCGGAACAAATGCGCTTTGGCAATCTTGTGAAAAATAACTGTTGAAGTCAATTATATTAAAAAGGAAAATCTCCTTTTGTATTCCAAACGTGTAATTAAGGAATTATTCAATTTATTAATAACTTTAGGGGGAAAGTTCTATGGGCTTGATTGTCTTATCAAAATGTTTTTTTTATAAGGATCAATAAAAAAATCAACTTATTTTATATTTCAAATAAATAAAAATCTTTCATAATTTTGCACACTGTCATTTTAAAATTAAAATAACTGTAATTTATTTTTTCATGCTTTATATCTGTGTTACCCCCTAGATTACCAGTTAATTTGTTTCATATAGTGTTTATATATTTTTTGCTTTGATTTAATTGAGCTTTCGATAGGTGTATTAATTATTAGATTATGATAAATTGAAACTTTTTTGCTATGGACAGGGGCTAGTTTCCATGAAGACCATTTTAAAAGTGGGTCTGAGTCTTAAAACAATTGTTTTAACCTTAGCAATATGTCTACCAAGTGTCATGCTTTTACCCTAAATAGCACAAAGTTTGCACCAATTGACTTCACTATATATAAATGTTTTATGATTTTCAATAGTTTTTCTAATTTTTTTAAATCTTAAGCACTCTGCAATGTAAATAATAAGTTCAACAATAAAACATAAATTCTCAACAAAAATTTTGTAAAATGTTTCCTAAGATCAGGGTTAAGGCAGCATTGGACAATTTTTGTGGGGCACGTTAGGACAAGTTTGTGTCTAATAACAAACTTATCTTCAAATAAAATTAGACTAAGTTTAAAAATGGTTCGCCATTATAAAAAGAAATTTAAAAGATTTATAATGTAAAAAAATATAAAAGTTGCAGTAAAAATATTTTTTGATAAAACAATGACAGTAAGTGAGGCTGCAGGTATATTTGGGTTCTCTAAAAGTATGCTTGCCTACAAAATAAAAATGCTCAGAAATAATATAATATCAAAAAAAAGCAATAACTTTTCTATCAAATATTCTGTAAATCAAATATTTACTAATGCAAAGGAAGCTATGTTAGCGAATTATATTTTAAAATCATCAAAAATAAATTATGTGTTAACTTAAATAATATTGCAGCAGGGTTAAAAAAATGAGTATTTTTCCTATTTCAGAAAATGCAATTACAGATTAGAATTTTAGCTGTTCAAAGGTAACAAACAGCAGCCTTAATGACATCTCTTTTCAATCTAGTAATAATGACAATAGTGAACAAAGCTGCGTAGATTTTAAAACTTTTAATGTTATTGATCATTCTGTAGTAAATACAACTGCTATGCTGAACAGTAAGTCACCTAATTTATATAAAAACAAAAATAATCAGCTGTCACAAGTTTTTATTGAAAATTTACAGTCCTTTGTACCAGTTGGGTCTCCTGAGATGATTAGGCAATACCAAAAAGCACCTCTAAGAAAGAAAACATTAAGAGGCGGAAAAAAAAGAAGGTAGTTTAACAGCACACCAGAAAGACCACCAAAAACAGAATCTTTAACATACAGAAAACAGAAGGTAATTAACAAGCGTAACAACCAAAGAAAACAAAACTTAATTACTGCAGGATTGTCTAGCTCTACCGGTTTGCACAAAAAAAGTAATTCTTGTTTGCAAAATAAAATATGCCTAAATTTAAAAGACAAGTCTGTTATATACATAGAAAAATAAAAATAGAAGCATTAAATCCTGGTGATTTTTGTATAGTTCAATTTGCATCATCTGTTAACAACTCAGCGTTAGCTTTTGTTTGCAGAATTGAAGAAATAAATGCAAATATTTTGGTTGTTAATTTGTTGAAGAAAAAGTAGGATTTGATATTTTTTACTTTTTCTGATTATAAAAAGTGGTCGGTGTTAGTTGCAGAAGTCTTTACCAAACTTTCTATGCCAAACAATGCTGGAAGCATGTTGAGAGGTTCTGTTATTGAGAGGTTTTGACATTCAAATTTGATTTTTCCATATTCAAACTTGGTTGAATGTTATAAACTTTAATCTTTCAATTGGACTACAAAAAACTTACATGTTTATCTATACCTGTTTTACATTAACACTCTTTGTTTCTTTATTATTTTATAAGAGTGATAGGAGATTGACTAGGATTTTCATTTTAACTGTTTGAATATGATATACAAGAAAACTGTTTAATAATTTTAAGATCTTACTGTTAATGATTTTTTTGTTGTATACAATTCCTCCTAATTGAAAAAAATAAATTTAAAGAAACATTTCTTATATTTTTATTATATTTTCTAAACTGCCCCAACAATGTCCAAATCTACCCCCTATTGTTGTGTAGATTTGGACAACGAGTAGCTTGGTTTTTCATGTAAAAAAGCAAAAGTTAATTTGAAATAGCTCAAGTTTTCTTTTTTTTAAAGAATTAGGAGCTAAATTACCTTTTTCAGCCAAAAATTTTAAGTGTTAAATAGTATAAAAGCTGTAATATCTTTTTAAAAAAAGATATTACAGCTTTTTTTTTTTTAAACAACATATTTAAATTTTGTTGATAATTTTTTTATATCAATATTGTTTAGTTTAAAGATATTTTATAAATATTTTATAAAGATAGACTTTAAATGATTTTTAACGTGGCTTCAAATTAAATTAAATTACAATGCGGTACTTTAAAATATACAACTGATGTATATTTTTTAAAATATACAACTGATGTATATTTAACTTTAATAATATAAATATGTTTATAAGTTACATTAACTTATGTTACGCAGCAAAATCTCTTAACAAGGTCTGTGTCTACATTTAATTGTTTTAAAGACACCATTTAAAATATGCAAATGTAAATGTGAATATCAAGTAAAGTTTTACAACAATTTTTAAAACATTTACTTTTGTTACGCTTTTCTGTTACGCAACAAAATCTCATAACAAGTCCTATATATATATATATATATATATATATATATATATATATACATATATATATATATATATACATATATATATATATATATATATATATATATATATATATATATATATATGTATATTTATATATATATATATATATATATATATATATATATGTATATATATGTATGTATACATATATATATATATATATATATATATATATATATACATATATATATATATGTATATATATATATATATATATATATATATATATATATATATATATATATGTATACATATATATATATATATATATATATATATATATATGTATATATATATATATATATATATGTATACATATATATATATATATGTATATATATATATATGTATATATATATATATATATATATATATATGTATACATATATATTTATATATATATATATATACATATATATATATATATATATATATATATATTTATATATATATATATATATATATATATATATATATATATATATATATATATATATATATATATTTATATATATATATATATATATATATATATATATATATGGAATATTTATTTTTCATTTCTTTTTTTTAATATTAAATAATTAAATTTAGTATTGCATTTTTAAAAATGTTTGATATTAACAAATTTCTTTCTTTTCTCAACATTTGCATAAATAAATTAAAATATGTTTAATTTTAGAATTTTTAAAATGATTATTTCTTAAATTTCTAATTGAGGCTTTGCTACTACAAATGATTTTTTATTTTAAAAAATTAGGGAGTAAAAAATAAAAAAGTTACGTTAATTTACTTTGTTAATTTAAAGTTTAGTAGTTTATTATTTTATTATTAGAGTTATATCGCTTTATATGTTTATTACAAATAATTGCGGCAATTTAACGTGCATTATAAAACAAAAATTTAACTTATATTTTTTACAAATTTTTGATGCAGCCATTTATTTAAAATTTAATTTTGAGTAAAAAAAAAAATGTTCAGAAAGGTAAACTGAAAAACAATAGCGATAAAAATGGGCTGAATTTTTTTAAGAACAAATAAAATTTCACAATTGAATAATATTTAGTAATAATATTTTTAAATATATTTGAAAGTTTAGTTAAACCAAACATTGACTTTAATTTTATTAAACTTACATTTTTTAAATCAAAATTAAATTATATATTTTTAAAATCTAAATTAAATTATATATTTTCTTTATCAGAATAAAATTATATATTTTTATAAATTATAATAAAGATTAATAGATTTTATTTCCAACTTATCTTTTAATATAATATCTATATGTTACTTTACTCTTATATTTGTTATGATTTTGATATACTACATTCATGCCTACCTGAGTGGACGGCTATGTTGCATAGTAAACCACAGTTTTTTCCATATAATTAAAAATATATATGTTCTAGATGATAAGTTATAGTCCTTTGTCAATTATTGAATTGTATTTATATTGTAATTTTTTCAATTACATTTACAAAAATTTTTTTTTTGTAAAACTATAATACCATGTATTTTTACTCAACTATATAAACAAAAATCAAAAAAATAAAATCGGCTGTTTGTGATGGTTTTTAAGACTTCTTTTACTAAAAAAGATATTTCTTTAATATTTGCTGCAAATCTAGAGGGTATGGTATTTTAAATTTGAAAATATTCTCAAAAAGTGAATACCCTTGAAAGATTTTTATGTTTACTGTTATATTTTTAAAGAATATTGATTATTTAATTAACATACTTTAATTGATTTAAAAATTATTGGATTTTAATGAGCTCAAAAATTTTGTGAACACACTGAAGCATTTCACATTTTTAAGAATTATTTATTGATGTTGTAAAGAAAAAAATGTGAAAATTATTAATAAGCTTTATTTATAAGTCATTGAGGTCACGGGGTATATGAATTTTTAGTAAAAATGTTGATAGCGAGATTCTTTAAAATTGAAATTCATTTTTTCGCACAATTTAATGGAACCGGTAAGTCTGTTGATAGACAAAATATGAAAAGATCTAAACTTACAGTGTCCACAAAGGTTTAAAAAAAATCAGGAAGATCACGCAAAACAACATATCATCAGGATTAAACGCTTGTAAAACTAAGCAAGGAAAAACCCCGCTTGACAGCTATTGAATTAAAAAAACAAATGAAATATTTTAATGAAATAAATTGTAATTTTTCTACAACAAAACGTTGTTTGTGACATGAAAATGATTCGGAAAACGTCCAGCTAAAAAGCTATCAATTTTCCCCGAGAAAATATTAGCATTACAACATCTAAAGTAAAGTAGTCCACATTGGTTGAAGATTCTTTTTAATAATGAAAATAGGTTTATGCAGTTCAGATCAGATGGAATCATGTTTGTTTGATGTTCCTAAATCCCAACTGCTTACTGTAAAATATAGAGGAGTTAATTTAATGGTTTTGGAATTTTTTAGTCAGGACGGTATTGATCCGCTTCATTGATGTACTAGAACTATTAATCAACAAAAATAAAAAGACATATGTAAGAGCATTGTGTTTCTTCATGTAAAGGCTAAAATGCCTCGTGGATTGGATATAGCATCGTGAAAACCATCCTAAACACATGGCCAAACTGGTTCTAGAATTCTTTAAAAAGAGTAAAATTCGTGTTATGAAGTTAATATCCAAATCAACTGGCTTAGTTGAGATAAGTTGCCATTGATTATTTATGAGAACATGTCGACTGTCAAATATTAGACAACAACAAAATATGCTAATATATTCAGAAAAATCAAAGAAATATTGCATTAAATTCCCATCGATATTTGCATTAACTTTTTCTTGATTGTAAAAGTAATCTTACAAAATGGTAATGTGATTTTGCATTTCAAATAAATTTTAATCAAATATTGTTAAAATATTACTACTTTTTTAAGTACAAGTTTATAAATTTGCTACTTTAAGTAGCAAATTTTAGAACTCATCAAAAATAGTTATTATTTTAATTAATTAAAATACACTGATTAAAATTTCAATATTCGTTAAAAATATAATAGTAAACATAAAGACCTTTAAATTAGTATATAGTATATTGGCTTGTAGTATAGTAATAATAGTAAAGTATGTGCTAAAATATTAGTAAAATTCAAAATTTTTTTATATGTATATGTATATATATATATATATATATATATATATATATATTATATATATATATATATATATATATATATATATATATATATATATAAATTATTAATTACTATTAAAAAGTTCTAGTTAAGTCAAACCTTTCACAGCTCGAACTTTGTTAAATTGAGCCATTTTTTGTGTCCCCTATCAGCAAATTTCTCCAGATAACTCCAACTTTTCATATGGGAAATAAAGACATCAAAATAACTTTATTAATTTCTTTTTAAGAAGTCATTCTATATAAAACATAAATAATAGTAGCCTAATATATACCTAATTTTTATGTTATATTTAAACTTGAATAAAATAGATCGGTTTCAGGTTTATAATGATGCTATAATACAACTGTTATAAAATAAATCATAATAAAATACCCTAAAAAAAGCAATTCTTTCATAGTTTTAATAATTTTTTTAAAAGACCGCTAACTTTTAGAAGCTAAAAAGTAAAATAAGCTTAAAAATTTGAAAATTATTTTTAAAATAATAAAGAACTCATTTTGTTGTTATGCTTTATTCACCCTGTATACTCAAAAGGTATCTTTTGAGCGTTCAGCATGAATACAATACAAAAGTTCTTTCACTGAAACCTTTTTTCACATTTTAATTATTTTATGTTGTTTATTATTATATTTATTGTTATATTATTATATTATTATTATTTATTGTTTATACTTAAGCATTTAATAAAGAAAAATCCCTTAGGCTTGAACATAATAACCAAACCTTCAAAATCTTAAAAACAATAATGACAATGGGCTTAACGACAATTTGCTTTAGTTGAACATTTGTTTAGTTGAACTGTTTTCTTTGGTTTCTCAGAGGTTCAAGTTATCAGGAGACTTTAACCTCGGAGACAAATAAAGATTAAAAAACACACACATAAATATATATATATATATATATATATATATATATATATATATATATATATATATATATATATAATATATATATATATATATATATATATATGTTTGTTAATTTTTTATTATTTATATTAACATTTATGTGTCTTTAAATATTTTTATAAAAATTGTTTAATATCCCAACAAAAAATTAATTAGTATTTTGTTATTCTGTTGTTTTATTAAATTTATATAAAACTTTTGTAATTTTTAGATCAAAAAATTGATGATTTCGATATGACTATACCGCATGGCCTTTTTTTAAAAGGATGTTTATCTATATTCAATTACAGAGTGGCATTTGAAATAAATGTATCATTAAAACCATTAAACTTCAGCTTTACAGGATGGTTTGACCGAATTAGTTTAGGCGGTATGAAAATTATTTACAAAATTATTTTATAATAAATATATATATATATATATATATATATATATATATATATATATATATATATATATATATATATCTATATATATCTATATATATATATATATATATATACATATATATATATATATATATATATATATATATATATATATATATATATATATATATATATATATATATATATATATATATATATATATATATATATATATATATATATATATATGTATATATAATATATATATATATATATACATATATGTATATATATACACATATATATATATTTATATATATATATATATATATATATATATATATATATATATATATATATATATATATATATATATATATATATATATATATATAAATATGAAGACCACATGGGAAAAAACGGCATAGTCACATTTAAAAAGTTTTGAGAAAGTATTTATGAATCATTTATAAAAGTTTTTGTATAAAGTTAGGAAAAAAAATTTTTTAATAAAAGTTGCAAATATTTTATTAAAAATGTAATCTTCAGATAAATTAATCAAGAAATAATTTTTTCTAATTTACAACTTATTTGTATTTTCTAATTGAAAACCTTTATAAATGATTAATATATACTTTCTCAAAACTTTTTAAATGTGACTCTGCCGTTTTTTCCCGTGTGGTCTTCATATATATATTGGTAACATATAACCCAGTATTATCTGCTTCATGTCCTGCTACCTTGTATTATATGCCTTTTTAGGCAAAGGCTCGGAGATGCCAACTCCGACTTAAAACACCCCCTGCCTTGGTGCTCTTGGTTAAGTAAAGGTCAGAGATAGTGTCTCTACAAAAATACTTATCTTGAGCAGATATTAAATGCATCTGACTACTGTCTTGTAGAAGGTCTCCTAGGCAAAGATTTAAGGTATAAACAGATTCTAACTGTTGACAAGCCTTGCATCTCTTCTTCTATCTATCATTGTTCCCAGTTTAGGATTTTGAATGCTGGATCTTCTTGACTCAATGATTGGGTTTTGCATGTGTCTTTGTTTTTATGACCAGGCAACTCATTTTATTATCTTCTAATAAGGGTACAGCTCTAAAACTCAGTTTTATGGTTCTGAGGCCGGCTAGTAGTCAGGTTTTCTTAACTATGTGGTAGCTCTCAGAGAGGCTGATTCCATTAACAGCTGAAAAATATTAAAGTATTAACAGTGCCATGTTGCACATGGATGGTGTCCCTGTTTGTACTTTTGGTGTCACATTTAGAGCCCTTTGTTACGGCTTAGGGTTTATTAATAGTAATGAGGCAACTGCTTGGGCTATTATATAGTGTACTGAGTACTATCTATGCTTTAAGACAAGTTTTTTCACAAATTTGACAATGAATAAAGTACCAAAAACTATAAAACAAAAAAAACCATTGTTATCACTAAGTTCTCTAAACTTATCAGTCACTAATATTCATGGTCTTCGAAGTAACTTTTCTTCTGTTGAGTCTTATTTTTTGCAAAGTTCACCAGACTTACTTGCTTTATGTGAGACTAATTTGAGTTCGGCTGTCTCATCTTGTGATCTTAGTGTTGATGGTTATCTTCCTTTAACTTGTAAAGACTCCAATAGTCACATGCTTGGCCTGGGAATCTACATTCGCAAGAGTTCATCCATTTGTAGGGAAACTAGGTTTGAATCCACAGTATATTCTTTTATGTACTTTCGTTAAGCACTACTTCACTCTATTGCCTTTCTCTTTGTTCTACATCATTCTCCTTCATCTTAAGACCGCACTCTTTTTGATGTTAATTCTGATCATATTGACCAAGCCCTCTCTCTTAATCCATCCGCTAATATAGTTGTTGTCGGTGACTTTAATGCTCATCACACTGAATGGCTTGGCTCTAGTGTCAGTGACTTTGCAGGCATTAAAACCCACAATTTTTGCCATTCTCAACCCCTAACTCAAATAGTTAACTTTCCAACTCGTTTTCTAGACAACCTGAATCATTTACCTTCTCTACTCAACTTACTTCTTGTTTCTGATTCTAGTCATTGCTTAGTTTCTCCACATAATTACATAGGTGCTTCTAATCACAGTTTGATCTCTCAAAAACTATTATCTCATTCTTCTTTTTCATTTGATTCCGTATGTCATTGTACCTCTTACAACTACTTTAAAACTGACTGAGACTCTTTCCGTGATTTTCTTTGTGTTAACCCTTGGGTAGAAATCTTTTGCTTTCCTGTTGACAAATGTGCTTCTCACATAACTTTGTGGATTCAAGCTGGCATGGAATCCTTTATTCCCTCTCGACGATTCCAGGTCAAGCCTCACTCTTCTCTATGATTTTCCTCAAATTGTGCTGCTGCAATTGCCAATCGAAACCGTTACTTCCATATCTATCAGCAAAACAATTTTCAAGAAAACAGAATTCTGTTTATTACTGCTAGAAACCATTGTAAAAAGGTTTTGCCTAATGCCAAAGCCTGTATTCTCAGGCCATGAAATCTTGTATTTCATCACAAAAGCTATGCTCTCGTGACTTCTGGAGAATCTTCAATAGTATCAATAATAAGAGCAAATCTGTAATTCCACCTCTTTTGTATGGTTCAGACTTTGTCATCTTACCTAAAGACAAAGCTGAATTGTTCGCTAAGAACTTTTCATCAATATCATCTCTTGATTCCACTAGTTGCGTACTACCTGATATAGCTATCAAACTGGTTGATCCATTGCTTGACATTCATATCATTTCAGCTTCTGTATCTAAAGTGATTTCATGCTAAGACTCTTCTACAGCTTGTGGCCCGGACAATATACCTGTTATAGTCTTGCAGAAGTGTTCTCTGGAGCTGTTGTCAATACAATCAAAACTATTCAACAAGTGCTTATCAGAGTCTTGTTTTCCAGCCTGCTGGAAAGCGGCATTTGTTATCCCTTTTTTTTTTAAATTCTGGAGAGCAATCTGATTCGTCCAACTACCGTCCCATTAGTCTTCTTCCTATCATAAGCAAGGTTTTTGAATCTTTAATTAACTAACACTTAATCTCTCATCTTAAATCTAAAAATTTACTTTTTGATCATCAATATGGATTTTGATCTTCTCGTTCTACAGCTGATTTGCTAGCAGTAATAACCGATAGGTTTTATTGTGTATTAGATAAAGGTGGAGAGATTAAGGCCATCGCTCTTAACATTTCTAAAGCATTTGATAAAGTTTGGCATGCTGGTCTTCTCCATAAGCTTTCTTCTTACGATGTATCTGGTAACATCTTTAAGATTATTAAATCCTTCCTTTCGAATCATGGTATAAAAGTTATCCTCAATGGACAGCACTCTTCTTCTTATTCTGTAACTTCAGAGGTTCCTCAAGGTTCAATCCTTGGCCCTATACTCTTTTTAATTTACATTAACAATCTTTCAGACATTCTCACATCTAAGGTGGCATTGTTTGCTGATGATACTACCATTTTTTCTTGACATGATAAGAAGCCAAAACTCTCTGATTGCTTGGAGGGGGCATTTAAGCTTGAAAAGGATCTTACTTCTGCCACAGCTTGGGGCTCACACTGGCTGCTGAACTTTAATTCAGATAAAACTTAATTTTTTTCAGCCAATCATTATTGCAATAATTTAGATCCTCCTACATTTATGAACGGAATTGTACTCGATGAGTCATCCACTCTTCATCTTCTAGGATTAACTCTTACTTCCGTTTTTTCTTGGAAACCATATATCAAATCTGTTGCAAAATTAGCATCTGCTAAGGTTGCATCTCTTTATCAAGCTCAACACTTTCTTACTTCGGATTCTATTCTTTATCTCTATAAATCTCAAATTGGTCTTTGTATGGAATACTGTTGCCATCTGGGGCAGATCTTCTAATGATGTCCTTTCTCTTTTAGACAAGGCGTAAAAACCGATTGTAAACATAGTTGGACCTCTCTCTGTCTGTTAACATCAAATCTTGCAATCAATTTCTGAGTCACTTTCTTATGATTGATTTTCAGCCGAATGTAAATAAAAAAATATAACAGTAATATCAGAAACAATTAATTGCAAAATTTTTGTTTTTATAACATGTAAAAAACATTGGGTTTTAAAAATTCATTTTTAATTTTGCTTGTTTTTTATTAATATTTATTAAAGATTTATAATCACTGCCACTTACTTCTTTAGTGCTCCTCCTTGTATTTATTCAGAATCGAAGTTAATGTTTCTAGTTTTAATTTCCTTTGAATGATGTATTTTTTTTAGAATCATCAGGTTTCATTTTAGTATATTCCACTTTACCAGATCTCTAATTGTTTTAAATAATTATTTTTAGCCTATAGTTCTAAACATTTGTCTAAAATTTTCTTTATTCATCTTTTCACATTTTTACAGTCTGATACCAAGCTGGTGTATCAGTTTATTATTTGCCAATTTGTAGCCATTTTGCATATTGCTCCTAATGATTCTTGATATTCATTCCTACGTAATCTTTCATTTTTCTTAAAGTGAATCAAATTCTTTTTTTCATGTGAATTTTGTTTTTTTAATTGCAGTAAACTTTTTGTTTGACATTTTGAATGTTGTTTACCTACTGAACATGTAATACAATTTTTTTTTTTTTTATACAATTTATTATTTGTATTTAAAAAATTTACAGTCAAAGTCATTTTAACCATATTATTTAACATAGTTATAAGTTTAAAATCGGTAGAACAGACTCCATGTCACTCATATCACTTTTATTTTGTAATTTTATGAATTATAATTCATTTGGTGCATGATTAATTTTCTGTAAGTTAAACACTGGTTAACTTGAACTTTTTTTATCTCAAGCTAATGTATTTTGTTTATTAAAATTCTCTGGTCTAATCTTGGATTACTTGAACTTTGTTAGGTCAAACGTTTTTGTCCCCTTTCAGCAAATTTCTTTGAATAACTCAAACTTTTTGCATGGGAATTAAAGGAATTAAAAATAACATATATAAATTTTTTTTTAAAAAAGTCGTTCTATATAAAACTTAAATAACTGTAGCCTAACACTTTCTTTATTTTTTGGTTGTATTTAAATCTGAATTGAATGGATAGAATAATAGAAAATAATGCTATAATCAGAGACAAAATAATGGTATGATAAAACTGTTAAAAGATAAATCCTAATAAAAACTGTTTAAAAAACAATTATTTTATAGTTTAATGAGTTTCTAAATAAAAGACTGCTACCTTTTAAACACAATTTTATTTCCAAGTAATAAGGAAGTCATTATGAAGCTAAGCATTTTTCAAATGTTATCGTTTCACTGTATTATGTAATTTGTTTATTGAAACATTTTCTACGCTTTTACTAGTATAATGGTGGAAATTTAATGTATAAACGTTAATATTAAATGAAGAAAATTTACCTTAACTCAAACTACAACCTCAGCCAAAGTTCTACTTAATGGAAACTCGCTTTAGTTGAAAAATTGTTGAACTATTCATCCTTGGTCCCTTAAAAGTTCCAGTAATCGGAAATTAACAAGATATATATATATATATATTATATATATATATATATATATATATATATATATATATATATATATATATACATATATATATATATATATATATACATATATATATATATATATATATATATATATATATATATATATATATATATATATATATATATATATATATATATATATATATATATATGTATATATATTATACTTAGGGTGGAAGGAAAGTTTGTGCAACCCCCGAAAAAAATAATCAAAAATAAATGTATTTTTTATTTTATTTTATTAAACGTTTAAAATATTTGCCATTATTCATGCATAGTTGCATCCTTTCCAACCACTTCTCAAATGTTTTTCCATAGTCTTCAAAAGGTATGCATATAAGTATCTTCATAATTTGTCTTTTTTAACTTTCAACGTCTGTATGATTGTCAAGATGAGTTAGATGCGTTCAAATAGCCAAAAATCTGATGGAGCTAAGTCTGGCATGTAAGGTGGGTGGCAAACTATATTGAATCTGGTTTGATCTAGGAAAGTTTTCACTGCTTTTGTGACATGAGGTCTAGCATTGTCATAAAGAAATTTCATGTTTTTTTTACTTGAGGTAGGTTTTGGCTTGTTTATTTCTTCTATAACTGACTTCAAGCAATTTTAATAATTATGTTATAGTCTTACCTTTTTCCAAATAATTAAAATAAACAATGCCTCAGCCAAAGTTCTACTTAATGGAAACTCGCTTTAGTTGAAAAATTGTTGAACTATTCATCCTTGGTCCCTTAAAAGTTCCAGTAATCGGAAATTAACAAGATATATATATATATATATATATATATATATATATATATATATATATATATATATATATATATATATACATATATATATATATATATATACATTATATATATATATATATATATATATATATATATATATATATATATATATATATATATATATATATATATATATATATATATATATATATATATATATATATATATATATATATATGTATATATATTATACTTAGGGTGGAAGGAAAGTTTGTGCAACCCCCGAAAAAAATAATCAAAAATAAATGTATTTTTTATTTTATTTTATTAAACGTTTAAAATATTTGCCATTATTCATGCATAGTTGCATCCTTTCCAACCACTTCTCAAATGTTTTTCCATAGTCTTCAAAAGGTATGCATATAAGTATCTTCATAATTTGTCTTTTTTAACTTTCAACGTCTGTATGATTGTCAAGATGAGTTAGATGCGTTCAAATAGCCAAAAATCTGATGGAGCTAAGTCTGGCATGTAAGGTGGGTGGCAAACTATATTGAATCTGGTTTGATCTAGGAAAGTTTTCACTGCTTTTGTGACATGAGGTCTAGCATTGTCATAAAGAAATTTCATGTTTTTTTTACTTGAGGTAGGTTTTGGCTTGTTTATTTCTTCTATAACTGACTTCAAGCAATTTTAATAATTATGTTATAGTCTTACCTTTTTCCAAATAATTAAAATAAACAATGCCTGTTGAAAATTTTCTCAGCCCTAGTGAGTCATGTATGATTTCTCCTAACTTATATTGGTTAATAGATGATTGCTCCAAAATATCATCAAAAGTTAAATGAGGGTCATCTTCTATTATTTGCCAAACTAACTCAATATTTGCAGATGTATGCGCAGTAATTGGGTGTCCAGAGCAGGGGTCACCTTCAATTCAGGGTCATCAGTTCAATTGTTTGACTATACATTTTAAATTCATTTAGTAAAATAATCAATATAAATAATTTAGGTCTTTATTACGACAATGGTTTAATATTAATGCATAAAAAATCCGGTCCACGGCTCAATAAAATTAAAAAAAATATTATAAAATTTTTTTTAAATATTGTCTTTCAAATTGAAATAAACATAAATTTAAAAATTGTGAACTTTTTTGATGTCACATTTAACCTCTCTGAAAATTCATATAAGCTTTTTAAAAAACCAAACAATGATTTATTGTATGTTAATATTAACTCAAATCATTCACCCCAAATTTTTTTAAGCTTTTAAAAAAACCAAACGATGAATTATTATATATTAATATTAACTGAAATTATCAACCCCAAATTCTAAAACAAATCCCGATTTCAATTAATAACAGGCTAAACCAAAACTCCTCTAATGAAAATGTATTTAATTCCTCTAAACAAATATTTAAAGATGCCCTTAAAAAAAGTGGCTTTGAAAATTTTGAACTAGAATTTGACCCTGAAAAAAAGAATACTAAAAAGCAAAATATAACTAGAAATGTAATTTGGTTCAATCCCCATATAGCTAAAATGTTTCCACTAACATAGGAAAAGTGTTTTTAAAATTGGTCAATAGGCATCTCCTGCCCTCAAATAAATTACATAAAATTTAAACAAATAAAGTTAGCTACAGTTGCACAAAAAGTATTGAAAGAATTATAAAAGGTCACAATAATGCTCTGTTAAACAAAAAAGAAATCCTAAATGAAAAAACTACAGAAAATTGTAATTGTAAACAAAAAAACAATTGTCCAATAAGTGGAAATTGTTTATCAAAAAATGTGGTAAATAAATGTGTTCTTTCTTCTAAGAATGTACCTGATAAACAGTTCATTGGGAAAACAGAGGGTTAATGGAAAAAACGTTTTGCCAATCATAAGCAATCTTTTAAAAATAAAAATTATTCAGAAGTCTAAAAGATAAAAATATTGATGATAAACAAAAAAAACTTTCTCCTAAAAAACTATAAAAATAAATTAGCTCAAATAATAGTTACATTAAATCCCCTATTTTAAAAAATATTATTTAAAAAAAGCATAAGTAATCATTTCTAAAGAATTTTTTTTATAATAGTTTCAGCAAGTTCCACAAATGTGTGAAAATTTACAGCAGTTAAGACATTTTTGACTTCTTGTACTTTGATATTTGGGATAAATTGAAGTTTTATTAATTTTATCATTTATTTCTGATGAGTCTTTATTGATAAAAAACAGTGTTAAATGAAAAAAGTTCTTGTTAAGTAATTTTCTACTAATTTATATATATATATATATATATATATATATATATATATATATATATATATATATATATATATATATATTATATATATATGTATATATGTATATATATATATACTTATACATATATATATATATATATATATATACACTCATACATATGTATATATATACACATATTTATATATATATGTATACATTTATATATATAAATATATATATATACACTTATACATATATATATATATATATATATACACATATATATATATATGTATATATATATATATATATATATATATATATATATATATATATATATATATATATATATATATATATATATATATATATACACACACACCTATTTTATCACTTACGAGGAAAGATTTTACAAAAAAATAAACACTTACAGGGACATTAGCCTAATCGCGGATATTTTAGTGTATTCATTAATTTTTGTCCCCGTAAGCATCATTTTTTTTTTTTTTAAATGTCCTCGTAAGCAATTTTTATAGAGAACATAAAGCACATACATTGACTATCAAATAGCCTGACTCACAATGGAGTGCTGCTCCATCGACGAAAGGTTTGGTTTGGGTAAGCATCAAGGTCAGGTTTAGGATTACGGTAAGGTTTAAGTATGCTTATATTACTGTAATTAATCATTTTTGCAAATAGATGAAAATAAAAATGAAATATAGCATATAAATAATAAAATAATAAATTTAGATATGTATAAAGGAAGATAGAAATAAAGAAAAAAATTAAAAAACATATAAATATGATAAAAATAGTATTTAAAACGTAAAAATAAACAGCAGAATAGGAATAAAAAAACATGTTCCTGTAAGCGCTAGCTAGGAAGGTATATATATATATATATATATATATATATATATATATATATATATATATATATATATATTTATATATATATATATATTTATATATATACATATATATATATATATATATATATATATATAAATATAATATATATATATATATATATATATATATATATATATATATATATATATATATATATATATATATATATATATATACCCCAAGAGTATATATACATATATACTATGTATATATATATATATATATATATATTCTTCTTGCATGGTCATTTTGAAGTTTTACCATAAAATGTCAGTTTTAGGTTGTTTTTTTAAAAAAAATCATTTTAAAGGCCGGAAAAAATTTAAAAAGTTTTGTTTTTAATTATTTGATAGACTGCCTGCCCTGACCAAACCCTCAGTTGATGTAGCAGCACTCCCTTGTTGCCAGGAGGCTATTATATAGTCGATATAGCATCACTTCCTTGTAACAGCAGGCTATAAGATAATTGATGTAGCAACAATCCGCTCATGTTTTACAGTAAAAAATAAAAAAAGTTAAATGAAAACATTGTAGTCTTATAATTTGCGCTTTTGTGGTTTTTTAAGCCTAATTAGTTTCCGCAATTAAATTTATGCGCTTTGTTATAATCTGACCTTAATTATCAGTTTAAACACCACAAACAAGTGAAAAGCTATTTTTTACCACAAACTATATATATATCTATATATCTATCTATCTATCTATATATCTATATATCTATCTATATATCTATATATCTATCTATATATCTATATATCTATATATCTATCTATCTATCTATCTATATATATATATATATATATATATATATATATATATATATATATATATATATATATATATATATATATATATATATATATATATATATATATATATATATACATGTACATATATATATACATATATTTATACATATATATATACATATATATGCACACACAAATATAGATATATATATATATATATATATATATATATATATATATATATATATATATATATATATATATATATATATATATATATATATATAGTGATATCAACACGGTAAGTTGTGGTATTTTGATATTCCATCTTATAAGCTAGTCCTCTAATGAAGAGTCAATCATCATTGATAAATGTCTTCCTTTTTAGTCTGAGAGATGATAAGATATTTGTAATGAGTTTACTGGTTGGGTAGATGAAAAAGTTGAGTTAGTGAAAAAGGTTGTGTATATAAAAAGAACTTCCAAATATTGATTTTCCTTTTAGATTATGTTGGCATAAACATTTAATATAATCTCGATCTTGATCAATCTTGATCAAATCTTGACTGTTTATCTTGTATGAAGTTAAATTAATAATCTGGATAAACTATTTTTAGATATAATTCTATATTAAATGAGTGAAACTTCATACTGTAATATATATTTTTGTAGCTCTCAAAAAGCTTTACCTAAGTGTGCAATCAAACATTTACTACACTAGATTTACGTAACTATTAAATTTAAAAAAATTAAAAATAAACACCTTTGCAAGTTTCTAATTTTTGATATAAATGATTTTTACCCATCTATTAGTGAAAACACTCTTACCAATTACGAACAACATGTTGTTATAAATGATGGCAATAAAAATATAATATATCATGCAAGAAAATCTTTAATTTTTAAAAACGATGAAACTTGGATAAAGAAAAGAGGCGGATTATTTGATGTCACAATGGGAGCATTTGATGGAGCTGAAGTTTGCGAATTAGTTGGTATTTTTATATTGTTTCAGCTCTCTCAACATTACAATAAAAATAATTTTGGCTTGTATCATGACGACGGACTTGCTATTTTTGAAAACAGAAGCGGCCAACAAATGGAAAAAATCAAAAAGCATTTTACGCATATTTTTAAAAGTAACAACCTACTTATCTCCATCCAATGTAATATTAAAATTGTCAATTACCTTGATGTAACATTGACAGTTCTTATCAACCATATTGTAAACCTAATAACCAACTTATTTATGTTCATTCTGATTCAAACCATCCACCTAATATAATAAAAGAAATTCCTCGCAATATTGAGTTAAAATTATCGACTATGGCAGTAAATGAAACTGTGTTCAATAATTCCATTCTTCCGTATGAAGAGGCTTTACGTAAATCAGGATACAATTCAAAACTCACCTACCAACCACAAATAAACAATAATCAAAAAAGACATTGCAAACGTAAAATTATATGGTACAAACCCCCGTTTAGTAAAAATGTTGAAACTAAAATTGGAAATCGCTTCTTAGCTTTAATTGACCAACACTTTCCAGTAGGACACAGACTTCATAAAATTTTTAATCGAAATTATATTAAGGTTAGCTATAGTTGCAAGCCTAATGTCAAGTCTCTAATAAATGCACATAACAACAAAATTTTACAAAGCAATAAAAATGAAACATCAAAAAAATGCAACTGCATAGATAAAAACATTTGTCCGTTAAATAACCAATGCCTTCCTAGCAATATCGTATACCAAGCCACTGTAAGCTCTGGAGATCCTCAATTCAAAAACAAAGTTTATTTCGGTATAAGTGAAACCACTTTTAAATTAGGATATGCCAACCATCTTAAATCTTTCAATGCACCCAAATATAAAAATGACACTGAACTTTCCAAAGAAATATGGAAGCTCAAATCGAAAAATATAAAACCTGTTGTTACATAAAAAATAATAGCACAATGCAAGCCCTACAACCAAGCATTAAAACTTTGTAATCTTTGAGAAATTTCATATATTATCATATAAAGGAGAAAACTAATTTAACAAAAGATATGAAATAATATCAAAGTGCCGGCATTCAAAAAAATTTTTACTATCCTTATTTGACACTGGGGACTAAATACTAAATTTTTGTTTTGTTTTGTTTTTGTAACATCAGAACTCATTCCACCGTAATTTTAATTTGTAATTTTTTAAATGGTTTTTAAGTGACAAAACACACAATGGCTGATGATTGCCGAAAGGCATGAAACTCAGAGTTCCATCAAAAGTTGTTTTTATTCATTTTATATAAATAAATAAATATATATATATATATATATATATATATATATATATATATATATATATATATATATATATATATATATATATATATATGTGTGTGTGTGTGTGTGTGTGTGTGTGTGTATATGTATATATATATATATATATATATATATATATATATATATATACATACATATATATATATATATATATATATATATTTATATATATATATATATATATATATATATATATGTATGTATATTTATATATATATTTATATATATATATACTTATCTTGTAGTCGAAAGAGACTTTTAATGTAAAAAAAAGTCTCTTTTAACAACAATTTTGCTACCTCAACAATTAAGCTACATTTTATAGTTGTCGAAAAGTTAAAACAATAAAATTAATGTGGAAGTACATTAAGTTTTATCCTTTTTTAAAAAACCCCAATAATAAAGACTAGAAAACTTTTTTCAATTAATTGTGTTTTTGTTTTTGTTTTTTAAAAACATTTTTTTTAAACATGCGCGAAGTGTTGCTATATCGACTATCTTATAGCCTGACTTACAACGGAGTGTTGCTACATTGACTACCTTATAGCCTGACTTGCAACAGAGTGCTGCTACATCAACTGAAGGTTTGGTTAGGGCGGCAGTCTATCATTTAGAAAAAAAATTGTTCTCACTGAATCTTGCAAATAATTTATCGCTACCTTTCAGACTAGCTTTGAAACTTTCAGCGCTTGCACAGTCTTGGTAGCTTCTATGTTAAAATTGTTTCCAAAGGTGAAAACTTGGGTTAAGGGTCATTTTGTTTGTACCTGTTTTTTTGCTACATTATTAACAGTTAATTAAAAGTTGAAATTAATATTTCTGCATAATATTAAAATTTATAAAATTAAGCATACTTAAAAGCATAGGATGTAACCGGTTTCTTTGTTCATCCTGTATTGTTCCTAACTAAATAAATAATGTTTCTAACTAAATAAATATTGTTCCTAACTAAATAAACTAAATAAGTATTGTTCCTAAAACTAAATAAACTTTCTGATGCTACAGAAGTTGCACTTAAGCATAAAATCATTTTACAAGCTAGCATTATAGGTTTATAGTTGTCACCTTCAGTTTGATAAAAAGTCATACACCCATTTTTTTATGTAGCTAAATTGTTTCTTTCATTAACAACCTTTAAATATCCATCTTACTTTTCGAATTCCAATTCTATGTGATGAATTTGATCCACAAGCAGATTTATATATGATTTCATAAAAAATTTATTTCTTTATTGTGTAATGAAAGTATATTTTTATGTCTTGATGCATTTCCGTTACTCACATTATTATTGTATTAGTTAATTATATCAAGGTAAGTTACTTGCCTTGATAAAATTTAACTAACAATATGGAAAAAAAAAACTCATTCACTTCTGCTTTAACTTTAAAATTTTATATTCTTTCCAATATCTCTTTTCACAAAAAAATAGATTGACTCGCAACAGAGTGCTGCTACATCAACTGAGGGTTTCGTTTGAGTAAGCATCAGGGTCAGGCTTAGGGATAAGGTTATGGTAAGGTTTAAACATGGTTATATTACCTTTTTAATCATTTTTATAAATAGATGAAAATAAAAATGAAATATAATATATAATAAATAAAAATCACAAAAATTAATATAAAAAATATATTTTTATAATAAAATAATATATTTAAACATGTATGAATAAAAATAAAGATTAAAATAAATATATAAATAAGATAAAAATAGTATAAAAAAAAGTAAAAAAAAACAACAAAAAAACGGGAACAAAAAAAACATGTCTCTGTAAGCGCCGACTAGAAGTGTATATACATATATATATATATATATATATATATATATATATATATATATATATATATATATATATATATATATATATATAAATATATATATATATATAAATATATATATATATATAAATATATATATATATATATATATATATATATATATATATATATATATATATATATATATATATAAATGTATATTTGTGTATATATATATTACATACATATATATTAGAGCCCTGCGACTTTTTACTATTTTAATTTTAGGAAAAAGTATATTCTAATGTAAAAATTAAATTTCAAGATAGGTTTGCTATGGACCACTTTTTGATTAGAAAATGTCTTGATAACCAAGTTTTCACATTTAGGCAATTGAATTAAAAATAAATGAGTATGAAACAAATATAATCCACTTTTATGAATTAGGCTCTCATAAAGAGTCCAGTGCTAAATCAATTTTAAAATAGATTTTGTCTTAGCTCTCCGCTGTTTAAAATCATTTTAAGATTGTAGTCAGTTATTATACAGTTTTATTTATTCAAAAAAGAAATTTTATTAAATTTTAATTTAAAAAGAACAAAATCTTTTAAGTTAAAATAACAAAACAAATTTTCTAACAAAGATCTTGCAAGCAATCTAGTTCCACTTGTTTTTGCTTATGGAGAAAAACAAGTGTTAAGTTTCAACAACCAGTTATTATTGGAGAGAAATCGTTATACTGTCAAATAAAAACTCTTTAAGAGAAAGTAGAAAATGTTGCATGGGGAAGAACTAAAATAATATTTAGAGAAGAACTTATATTGAAATTTTATAAATTTATAGACCTTACTACATGTCAGATAAGATCTATGCAAAATATTAACTATCAAAAAAGTATCAAGCAAACTTGCAGTTGTCTACAAATATTATATGCATTTAAATTTTTTTAAATTAGATTTTGTATATTTTTTCATTTTCTAAAAGTGCAAATTTGGGTATCATAACTTTGTCAGATCAAAGAAACATTTTAGGAAACTCTATTTAAAATTTAATTTTACATAAGAATACATTTTTTCCTAAGCTTTTAGAGTGAAAAAAAAGTTCTCGCTGTACCCTAATATATATCTACATGCAGTAGTAATGTAGTGGTAGAGAGCAAGATGTTCCTAGTTCGATCTCTGCATGTCCTTTGAAGTGTCACGCTCTACTTGTTTTTTCGCGCAGCGACCTTGTTTGTCAAGATTCGTGTTTTGCAGTTAAAGAGTTGAGAGAGGGTTGTAACCACAATTATAGTAGCCTCCTCCACTGTTGTGGCATACTTGGGAGGTGAATTAACATAAATAAATATATATATATATATATATATATATATATATATATATATATATATATATATATATATATATATATTTATATTTATCTTTTTAAATCAATGTGATTTTAATTTACAAACAATTTTAAAAGACAAGTCATTTTTAGTAACTAAAACATTTAGTTAAAACTGTGATAAATTTAATATTTTAATTGTAATATTTAAAATCTATATTTAATGTAGGAATATCAATGTATCGATCATCTCAAGAACCCTCCTTGGGACCCATTTTACATGTTCAAGTGAGTTCTAAAGTGAATGTTTATATTGAAGCATCTGTATGCTTTTTTGGAATTCAGTCTGAAACCAAGATTATAATCAATGATAAGCAATTGTATTTTGGTCTTCACAACAACTTGTTTGGTGTTTTGAAAACTAATCTTAAAGTAGAAGCTGATTATACATCCGGTTCTGGTTTGAGCAATTTTCGGGTAGGTATTGTTTATGTTTGGATCCCAAGAATAATATTCAAATCTCTTTTTTGTTTTATTCTTTTTAAAACTATTTTTTATAACTATTAAACATGAAAGTTTTAATAGAATTTAATATCTTGCTGGTCGTCTTCCATTTGGGAATGTATTGAGTCTGTAAAGTGATATAAGTTTAGAGGAATTAGACAATTTTGGGGATTAGGAATGACCAGCGTCTAGGATCCTTAATTTTGTAAATAAAATATTTCTATGGAAATTATTTTCATTACTTAAAACTAGCAACAAATAATATTTTAGACCAAAAAATGTGCTTCAATTTAAAAAAAAAAAAAAAGCAAAGAATAGTGAAAGAAAAAATTGCTGCCCTATGCGAAACCCTCAGTTTATGTAGCAGCACTCCATTGTGAGTCAGTCTATTTGAGTGTTTATCTATTTACTCAAAAAAATATATATATATATATATATATATATATATATATATATATATATATATATATATATATATATATATATATATATATATATATATATATATATATATATATATATATATATATATATATATATATATATATATATATATATATATATATATATATATATATATATATGTATATATATATATATGTATATATGTATATATATGTGTATATATATATATATATACATATATATATATATGTATATATATATATATATATATTTAAAAGTTGCTTCACAAATCAGCCTAATTTGAGTTTGACATCATAAAGTTCTCTTTATTATTAATTTTAAATGGCATCAACTTTTTTAAACTACCACAGTTTAATAAATTATTGAAAAACTAAATTAACAAAAGCACTTTTTGTGAATATCTTATGAAATGAACTTTTTTATTTTTATTTTTTTTTTAACATTAAGTAATTAAGTATAATATAACTTTTTTTATTTAATGTTAATATTTTTCTTTTCTTGACATACTTAAATGAATTAAAATATGATGAATTTGTTATTTTTATTATTTCTTAAATTTGTAATTGCGAATTTGCAATTACAATCATTAAAAAAAAGTCCAATTTCACCTAATGTAATAGAGTTAATGTAAGACTGATGCTTCATACTAAATGGAGTAATATTGCATCTAATGGTATCCCTGGTACTATCAGTGTTACCAGAACTATGATCAGAAAAAATATACATAGTTTTTTATACCTCAAGGAACAACTATGAGTGGAGCCAAATATATGAAATTTCTATGGGAAAAACTAATATTTTTACATGTAATATTAAAATTCATAATTAATAAAAGCAGTTAAGGATTAAAATGGTTAAAAGGTTCATTATAAACTGTAAGCTATGATTTTCTGCTGCCTAATATAAAGGAAAAATCCAAAGCAAGCTTTTACCACTAAATTGAGACTTTTTAATGCTTCAGTTATGTGAAGAATGTTAGGAACCAAATTTGTATCAGCAAGTTGCTGGATAAAATCCACATTTTTAAGAGGGTTCCTGGATTTATTTTCTTCAAACTGACCCTCATGATACAGGCTCAGTTGAATGCAGAGGGCAGGTGGCCACTTAACAACTTCTATCTAAGCAGTTTTAATTATCTATAAGGAAATGCTTTTTCATCAGTGGGATTATTTCGAAAATCAGAAAACTTTGTCAGGCCCACTGATGATTAACTTTCAAATGAAATTTCCAGACAACTTTGTGCAAGCAACAACCTTGCCAGATTGCTGAAAAGACTCGAAGCTAGGTTTCAGATTTGGCAGGAAACTTGGATTTTAGGCCACACCATGTACAAAGGTGCATACTTGATTGGGTTTTAGACCACAAATTATGTTTGCAACTTTTATATTGCAAGCCAAAATTAGTTTAACTCCTTTTGCACTAATCAGAGACCAGATTTGTTCAATGTTGACGTGAGTTTCTGGCAAATTTTCAGATACTGCAACAGTAGTTTGTCTCTAAACTCCGGGGTCTTTGCCAGTCTTTTGAGTAAGAGGTTGTTTTTGAGATGGTGAGCTGATATCAACCCTTAACACAGTATCAACAATGCTTAGAAAAAACTTGAGAAAACCTTTATTACCATTAATTCAGAGCTTACAAAATAGCCGCCAGAATTTTTGCGAGGTTAAATAACATGATTCACAAGACTTAATAAATCATTGCAGTGAGCAACAACCTGAACTGTACCAGAATCTCTTTGTCCGTTGATAATTTTTAAGTCGCTACAGGTGAAGAAATTACTTAAATGCTGACCTGCTCTTAAAAAATTCTTTTAAAAGTTTGGCTCAACCATCTTGCTGATTGTTGTTTGGTTTACAGTTCTGACCAGTTTCCTCAATCTGTTATTTGATAGTCCCGTATTTAATTTTAGATTTACAAGAGCTAGAGAGGTCAATTTTGAAGCCCCTGATAGTGGCTGTCCACTACTTTGACTTGAAACCAAAACATATTTTATCTTTACAATAAACTTTGTTTAGAAAGTTTGTTTATAACTTTCACATTATTTGTTTTAAAAGTGATTAGAAAATTGTTGAAAAATATGCTTACAGAAACCTATCTTGTTTCTTTTTTTAAAGATTTTCTTTGAATATATATGTAAAAAAATTTTAAGTATATATTATATATATATACTTATATAATATATATAAATATATTATATTTACCTGGGGTAATTGTAAACATTGCAGGGTCATAAAAACTGAACACTAAGAGATTATTGCATGAAACTTGAAATTTGTTGATAAATATGAATTTAGATAAAAATAGTAAAGAAAATATTTTATAAACTTTTTGCTCCCATGTTAAGGGCTGGGTGAGCCCAAAAATTAGGATTTTTTTGTTCCTAATCTCCAATCACCTCAATTCTTTGCAAAACATTCTTTTTTGATATAAGCATAAACATACAAAAGTTTGGAGTTTGCACAATGCCTGTAAGTATCAAAACTCAATTATATAAAATCCAGTGTACCAAGTGTACAGTTATCTAAAAATCCAGTGTACCAGTGTACAATTATCTAAAAATCCAGTGTAAAAATACATTGTGTGTATATATATATATATATATATATATATATATATATATATATATATATATATATATATATATATTAGGGGTATGAATAAGATGCAAAATTTATTTCTTGGAAATGGCATAGCGGCAAAAGATACTCTTTTACTTGTATTAACATAAAATATTGTTACTCTTTTTCCAAATCGAGAAAAAAACTCTCCCACCTGTGCAATTAAAATTTTAATTTTTCAAAAAAAGCAATGTTTGCATTTTTTTGCAATTGTTTAAAAAAAATGGAAACATTGGAGAAAAAGCTTTTTTGTTGTGTGCAAATAAAACAAATTGACTTGTGTAAACAAGGTTCAACTTACAAAAGACATTAACAGCCAAAACCAGCTATCTAGTTCTTTTCTAAAATCAATGATATCAACGGTTCAAGTATATTTATTATTGAAAAAAGTTTTTGATTAGTTATAACTAATTATTCTTATAAAAAGGTATTTATTAGTTATAACTAATTATTCTTCATTTTATTTATAATTTAATAACATTCATTATTTTGTTTATAATTTAATTTGTCATTTTAGATATAACATATCGCAATGCTTCAAAATCTCTAAAAAACACATCTGTGTGGTCCAAAAATTAAAATCATTTTGAAAAGACACTCAAAAAACAGAAAATAATTCAAATAGTTAAGGAAAATTTGAGCCAGCATAGCAAAATGCCAAAGGAAATTACAATAATTGGTAGATATTTATTTTTTGATATGAAGTCCAAAACGGAAAAAGTCCATAGTCCTTGTAACAGGAGTTACAAGCCATAGTGCTTGTAACAGGAGTTTGTCCATAGTGCTTGTAACAGGACTTTTTCCATAATGCTTGTAATAGGACTTTAACATAGTGCTTGTAACAGGACTTGTCCATAGTGCTTGTAACAGGACTTTGTCCAAAGCGCTTGTAACAGGACTTTGTCCATAGTGCTTGTAACAGGAGTTACAAACGCTATGAACAAAATTCGATTTCCTGGGTCAAAATGAGTTTTGCTTTAATTGGCATAAAAAGAAACAATCATTGTGCAGAGATTTTTTTTGTGATGCAAGACCTTTTTTCTATGTGTAAGACTGCTGCCAAACTGACCAACTGATTTTTACTTTCTAATAATGATCGACTTAATTTTGTTAATTGATAACATTGTTGTGTAATAAAAACGTTGTATTTAGTATTATTGTTATAATTTTTATTTAATAGACCTACCCAACAGGGCCCTACCAAAAAACAAAGATGTGTAAGGGAGGGGGGGGGGGCAGTGAAAAAAGCTAGTTTTACTAATGAAGGGCTTTTTTTTTTAAAGTCAAAATATAGTTTTAACTGAGTCCCAAGTCTACCAATTTACCAACACAGTATTGCAAATCTGTGGGAGTTGGCGGGGCGGGGTTGCAAACTCATTCCCCACTCCCCTTTCTCTTGTTGTTATTGATCTGCTAGCTGAACTCTATAGCATAGAAGGGAATAACACTCACATTTTGACACCTTGTGCTAATTCAGTTTATCTATACTTTGAAGCTTTTAAAGTAAGTAGCGTTTTCTTCAATGTATGCATTTTTTGAAAATTTTTCATTTGCACGGGTGGGAATTTTTTTTTGAATTGGAAAAATGTAGTACTATTTTATGCTAATACAAGTAATAATTCATCTTTTGCTTCTATGCCATTTCTGAGTAATAAAGTTTGCACTTTAGTCATACCCATAATATATATATATATATATATATATATATATATATATATATATATATATATATATATATATATATATATATATATATATATATATATATATATATATATATATATATATATATATATATATATTAGGGGTATGACTAAAATTTTAAATGCTTTTATAGTACCTTTGTGAGTTGTTTTAATTTTTTTTTAAACAATTATTTAAATTAAATACTATCAAATAACAATATTATAAAAAAAATATGATAAATATAAAAAAATCCGTGTTTTGCAGGTAGATCTTTGAAGACATAAGACAATATTTATAAAAGTGTTTTGTTTATAAGTAATACTCAGATATAGAGCGTTTTGAAATAAAACAAAAGTAACAACTAAAAATAATTATTAATTTTATCTTTATTTCAGTAGTCATTGTAGTCTTATTAATAAAACACTTAACTTAGTTATTAATTAGTTATTCCAAATTATTTAATTTTATTACATAGGAAAGAAAATCAATTTTTTTAAAACCCAAAATTTGGGTTTGATGCGTTTGCTGAAAATGAGCTCTTCATATATATATATATAAATATATAGATATATAGATATGTGTGTCTATACATACCTATAAATATACATATATGATAAGGTTTTGGGCTGGGGCAGTAATCGTTTTATTTTACTATTTGTTGTTTTCTTTTCTTTTCCTGAAATTTAAAGCGCACATTTAAAAAATTAAAACGCACAAAATATACTAGGAGATTGTAGACACTCCTTTCATGTTCTACTTGTTTCAGTTGATGTAAGTATACTCCTCGCATGTTCTACCTATTTCAGTTGATTTACACTCATCACACGTTTTACCTAATTCAGTCAATGTATGAACACTCCTTGCATGTTCTATCTATTTTAGTCGATCTATGCAAACTCCTCGCATGTTCTACCTATTTCATTCAATGTATATACAACAAATAAAGATTGATCAATGTCTTAGAAGTTTGTAGTTTTCAAGACATTTATCAATGTTTATCTTTTAAATCCTCATTCAACATTGCAAAATAAAAAAATAAAAAAATAATTTAAGAATATTAAGTTATCTAAAAGTATTTGTATTTTGCTTTGTTGTTTGTATGTTAATTTTTTTTAATTAAATGTTTTAGTTGAGTGGGTCTGTTGAAAGTAAAGTGCTAACAGATGTGACGGATTTTTTAAAAAACAAGTTTAGTGAGGTTAAAGAACATGTTAACAAAATGAAGGAAACTGTTTCTGAATTTTTTAAAACTTATGGGACTAATGCAATTAAAAGTAGCATTGAGTTCTTAAATGATTGTAAAAGAAGTAAGTGTAGTTAATTTAATTATTTGTTTGTTGTACTGTTTTTTAATAACTTTTTAAATTGATAATACAGTTCTAAATTAATGTTATTTGCAAAAAAAATTCTTTTTTAACCACCTCTTCTAGTCAAAACAATCATTAAAAGTATTTACCAAGTTTAATGCTGTAATGTTAAAGCAAGCGCTAAATGATAAGTTTATTTAAATAGCTTTAGTCTCCATGTTTTTATAGTGACAGAAAATTACATTATAAAATAACATTTAACAAAATTATTGGTCTATTCTTGTTGTACATTGTTTTTCTAGCAAAAACTGTTGTTCCAACTAAAAATTATTCTAAAAATATCATAAAATATTTTAAAAGTAAAAATATTATAAAAATATTTACCTTTTATCATTTTTGAGCTTTACTCTTGTTAAATTTTAATGTTAAATAATGTTTTATATTATAAAAGTGTTATATTATAATTAATGTTTTCTTAGTTTGTAGATTATAGAATTCTATAAAAGTGTAGTATACAAAATTTTTTTACCTCAAGTGCAAAAAAACTTTAAAAGAAAACGGTTACTTTTATTTATTTATTAATAATTTCTTTAGTATTATAATAATTTACAATAAAAAGGTAAATATAACTTAAAAAACTGGAAGGGGATAATACCTAATGAAAGGTGTCTTCCTTATTCCCTGAATTCTAAAGTCAATGTATTGTCTTAAAAAAATGAAACAAAATTTGACAATCGACATTCGGTACAACCAATATTGTGATATTTTGAAGTCATATCAAGTGCACAAAGTTTTTTTTTTGTTTGCTTCTTAAATTTTTTTGCGCTTAAAAGCAAATCTTTTCCTTTCAGTTGATTAACTTCAATAGCAATTTTGTCAATTGGTTGATTGGCCAACTTGCAACTCTTATAGTTAGGAAAGGCTATTCTTTGGTTAACTCTCAAAGAACTATGAGTGTTAATCCAGCTAAAATCATTAATTAAAGATGATGGTGCTATTCTAACACATATCTTCCATGCTTGGGTTCTAATAGCCATTTGATACTCTTGATCTAACGATAACAGATTCTATTTTTTCATGATTGGTCTTGTGTACCTTTTTGGGGCCAATAATCTGAAGAGCTTTCTTTTGTAAACATTTGAGTTGTATATTTTTTTTTTTTGATTTATTATTTCCCCAAATTTCAACGTCATACATTAAATGGCTACTAATTAAAACATCGTATGAAATAACTTTAAATTTACTAGGCAATAGTTTATTGAACTTTCTATGTAGGTAGATGTCTTTACTTATCTTTTTTGATGTTTGTACTATATGGTAATGCCATTTCATTTTTTTGTCCGAAAAAATGCCAAGAATGCTAACCTTTTTTTTCTTAATAATTTTCTCCACATTGGGTGACCTTAAGCCCTTGTAACGTTGTTTCTATATTTTTTGCACCACCAAATATCATTATTTTCATTTTTTTAGGATTAGGTGATAGTACATTCGCTAAAAACCAATTTTTTCTAGTTCTCTGCAACATATTTCCTGGAACTGTTCAATAGAGTCAGCCTTTGTAATCATTGTTGTATCATCAGCAAAAAAGATAGTGACTAATTCTGTTGCACCTGGTAGGTCATAAATATAAATTTTACTTTTTGCTACGTATGTTGAATATTTGGAACCAAATTTCTCTGGTAAAGTTTTGTGTCACTTTTTTTGAAGTTTTACTTTGAGGTTGTGTTGCGCAAACTTTTTTTTGTTACATTTCTTTTTAAAAATGTATTGATTTGGAATCTAAGTTTTATGATATGAGTTTATTGATTTTGAAATATATCTTGTTCTGACATCAATTTTTCATTAAAGGTATGTTAGTACTTTTTCAAAAACTATTCCTCTTGTTTTATATCTATTTTCTATCCTCCTTCCTATTTTCATTGAAATTTTTTTTTGCAAACAGGTACTTAAATTTAAGTTTTCTGACTTTTGATGTAGAGACTATGGAAGGGGAAGCAGTTTGAACTTTTCAAAGTAATTTTACAATATAAAAACTATATTATTTACAATATATAAAACAATATTTAAAAAAATAACTTTTAAAACATGGCACATGTTCAAGGAGAATGTAAAGATTATTTAATAAAAAATCTTTATAAAATTTTAGCTTTTAAATATTATTTAATTTGCATTTTACTTTTTGGTAAATGATTTCTTGAAAAGTTATATAAAATGTTTCTTTTAAATTACAAACAATTAAAAAACAAAAGTTGATTTTTCTAATTGCCTAAATCAACATGCTCTTGAAAAGTTTTTAACTGAATTTTTCTAGAGCATATTGATCTAGTGCAAGAAGACTTACTTTGTCTTGTTATAGAGAGAAATATCGACTAACTAAAACAAAAATGTTCAGAATTCTTATTTTTAATTATGTCTTTCAACATTTTACTAGTTAGAAATATGTTTTTATATTTTTCAATTATTTTTATTAGAAATTTAATCATAATCCTTTATTAGCATTTCCTTATGCTATCTATGCATTATGCTGATGTTTTCATTTAATTAGTATTGTTTTATTTCTCTATATATATCAATTTAAAAAGATTATAATTTAATTTGATACCTGTTAAATTCATAAAAAGTTTGTGCTTTTTTTAATTTTAAAATCAATTTCAAAATTTTTTTAGCTATGTTTGATGTAAGTACCTGCTTTATTTATATTTTGTTATTCTATTAGGTTTGATGCAACTACCCAAAATAGTATTCATATTAGCAGTCTTTACTTAATAAATGTAATAATAAAGCTTATTGCTCTTGACTAATTACCTTTATAGTTTTGATTAGGGTTTTGAAAACCATAAAAGTAATGCAGTGAATTATATTAATTTGTTCATATTTTCACTTGCTTTTCTATTACAAATGTTGTAGTTTGATTATCTCAAACATATAACACACAGTGTTGTGTGTAATATATTTAAGATAATCAAACATATTACACATAACACTGTGTGTGATGTTTGATTATGTTACATTATAAAATTGCAATTAACCATACCATAATCAAAGTTTGCTAAATCTGGTGAAAAAATGAATGAACTAAATTACCGCTTCATAAAATTCAACATTAAGTCTGAAAATTTTCTCCATTATAAGTGATGTTTCTCCATTACGTCAAAGAAAGTTCTCAAAATTTCTATTCCGGTACACCTCTACATTATACACAGTATATACTTTTCTTTTCACACCATTTAAATATGATTCAAACTTTGAAAAAAGAGTCACTTAGAGTTGAAAATTTAGACAGTTAATGGTTATGTTCACTAATGTCTAAAGAAAGTTACATTATGCAATACTTTGTCATACATCTACATAATAAAGGTTAAAAAAGAATAAGATCGAAATTTGAAATTGAAATTTCAAATGATTAATTAATTCAAAATGACCTTATATTTTGAGTAGGTTAAATTATGAATTTTCAAATCACAAATCATTTACAATTTTTATTTCTAACTATATTACTTTTTTATTAAAAAAAACTTTTTTCTTGTTTGAAAGAGGGAGGAGGAGGAGAAGGAGGAGGACATCCTTTCCCTAAAACACAATGGATAAAATGTGTAGGCATCTTGCAATACATTAAAATATGTTTTTATACTTTTTTGTCTCTTTTTAGATTAGAAAAATATATTTATTTTATCAAAACATTTTTTACAAATTTAAACCAACTTTGGATCAAAAAAGCTTCTTGGGTTGCCATTATGTCTGAACAATGCCAAAAAGTTGATTTTAAAAATGACCCTTAATGTCCAGCAGTTATTGACTAGATATTAATTTGTGACATGGGCACTTAAACCAATTCTATACCCATCCTAGCCCCACAAACATTTACATCTTCACCCCAAACCCATCAAGTTATTCTCTATCCTCACACTCACCCTTTCCCTCAAATTTGTTTCAATATTAAAGTCATCTTTAAAAATTTTTAAGTATATCTAATTAAAAAAACTGATTGCATGAGACTATATAGTTAAAATTTATCTAATAATAATATTTATGTGATTTCCTGCAAATATGTTATAACATTGTTGCAACAAACTATGATTGAGTTGGAGCACCTGTTATGCATTTGCAAATGTAATATTAATTGTGAAAATAACTGCTATTACTATATTAAATATTATAAAAATAACTAATTATAAAAATATCTATATTAATTATACTCATAAAATACTCATATTAATTATAACTAGCTGTCATTACTCGTACAATACAGGTCATGGTAAATCTGTTCCACACCCAACTACATCTAAACTTGCTTTTAATTTGGTCTTCTTACATCAATCAATGAACTTTAATAATTAGCAGAAAATTAATCAAATTAAAACTCTTGGCTTTTGGTTAACAATAAATTTACTATACTTTAAAACTATACGTATTTAATTTTAACATAGATGACAGTTACGTAATATTTCTTCCAGTGTTTGAGGAATATTATGGTTTTAACAAAAAGCTTTATAAACGAATTTTTTTAACCCCTCATTAAAATTTATTTAAAATACAAAAGAGAACACAGAAAACGGGGCCACAGTTCCTAGTTATGTCAAATAAATTAGCACTATCGGTTTGATTTTATTTTATAGAAACTCTTCTGTAAAGAATATATCTATATGAAGTAATAATTTCAGAGAAAAAAAAATATAAAATTTGAGGAGAAACAAAAAACATTTTTCTTAAGGTAAAAGAAAATACTGATACACTTTTTAAAAAATTAAAAGTTATTATTCTTTACAAAGCACTGTCAAAACCGGTAAGATGATAACTACGTTACACAACTGACTATATCTATACTTAATTTGCAATTTACTTTAATAAATCTTAGCTTCCGACAAAACAAATCAATATAAAATTCTAGACTTTTGGTTAACGATTTACTTTAATATCATTTACATAAGTAAAGTATCTTTAACAGAGATTACTTTAACGTAACATTTCTTCCAGTGTTTTTTGAGGCTGTGCTTAATTTAAGACTGTAATAAAAATTTTTATAGAATAATATTTTTAAGGCCTCTCATTAAGATTTCTTTATAAAGCAAAGAAAGACACAGAAACGGGTCACGGATCCTAGTTATGTCATATAAGTTAGTTTTATTTGTTTGACATTTCTTATATAAACTTTTCTGCAACTAATAACATATTCTTTGAATTGTGCTGCTTTTAATAGCGGGATTTGCGAATTGTTAAATTATTATAGCTATTATTTGTACTGAATCTTGGTACAAAAACATTTTTAATGGGAATGGATATATCTAGATCTGTAATCACCTAATACAAAAAAACATATTTAACATAAAAAAACATCAAAAGTACTTATAAAAGCAACTTAAACATTTTTTCTACAGATTTTAGTAAATGCAATGGAGATTAACAACGTAACTTTGTCATAGCTTTTAGAAAACGATCTACATTCAGAATATTTTTTAAACTATTCTTTGTAGGAAAATTTAAAAAAATCAACCATAAGAGAAAGAACTCGACCTAAAAGTGGAACAAACATTAATTACAAATCAAGGTGTCATGCAATCAATTTGAAAAATTGATTTTGAAATTCATTTGAAAACTCAAAAATGTGAATAAGTGGATAAGAAACTTACTTTTCATTTTTCCATAACCCTGACAGACCAACATGAATGTGAGCTAAGTCATTTGTTAGCATAAAAATCACAACAATTAATTAAATAGCATAACATGTTACGGTAAATTCTAAATATCTTATACCTTTAAGGGGCAAAGAAATTAGTTTTTTAAAGAATATTAGAGTTATTGGGAGTATAATACATAAAAAAAAAGCTCAAATGGAATTTCAAAATTAGTTCATATCGTTGAGGGTTATTGAGTTATTGTGAGTTTATTGTACATATTTTAACTACTAACAGCACACACTTATAAAAACATACATAAACATTTAAAAAATATAATTCTATAACTTATATAATTATAAATAAAACACATATTAACATTATCATATAATAAATAACACATTATAAGCGATTACCACATCATGAGACATATTAATACTTATCAAAAATCATTACAAACATCACATCTTAAAAATGAAACATTATTTGTGCAATATACATTTAATGGCATACCTACCTTGTAGTGCATGTTTATCAAATTTATGCAACAAATTATAAAATGCCTTGGTTCTGGAACGTGCTACATAGAATTTGGTTGTGTGAAAACCAAGGCCCTTTGAGATTTTTATTTCTTGTCATTGAGTATTGTTAATAAAAGTGCCTTTATTTAAATAATTTAATTTGATAGCATTAACATTAATAGGAAAAATTAAAAAACAAACCCAAAATTAATTAACAAAAATATATATATAAAAAAGTTACAAAAAAAACTGAAAAGTGGCTCTAAAAGTTGTAAATTACTCTAAAATGTAAAGAAATTATTTACAACTTTGAGCCACGTCTTCTTCTCCTCCCAGCATCCTCTCTTTCCCTGGTGCTGTATGGGGTACCATCCCTCCATGTAAAGGAAGGATACCTACACCAGCAATAGAAGGCCCTCTGGGATAAAGGACCCGGATGCTGGGAGCGATGTGCTTTAAATTCTCTCCATGTTGAGTCAGAAAAAATAAAATTATTTATATATAAATACAAAAATCTACTAAGATGATACTTATAAAAAATCTACTATAAAAAAAACAATAAAAGTAATTTATCAATGTAATAAATCAAGTATAAGTGAGCACAACAACTTATTTATTATACTCACTTATACTTAACTTATTACATTAGCTGATTAAACTGGAAAACACATCTAATTAAATATGTAATTACCTAAATATTGACAACACAAGGGTATTTTTAGGCATAAAAAACCTAAACTAAATTAACAGCTTTTTTTAAATGATACTTTTTTTTTCATGACATCTTGAAAGTATTTAAAAAAAAATTAGAGGAGTGTTTTAAAAAAGATTTTGGACTTAAATAGGACCAAAACATGTCAAAAAACTTTAATTTTTGTAATATAGTCTTGGAAAAGGATATCAAAGATAAAATTTACAAAAAACAACCAAAATTTTTTTTGGGAGATATGAAAAAGGCAGTTTTCAGAGTGTTTATTGCATAAAACCGTAAATTTGCATAAATATGTCATATGGTGGCAGTTTGTACTTTTTGTTTTTCAGTGTTTTTATAAGTCTATTGTTCTGATTTCAATTTTTTTTATTTTATTGTTCCTATTACTTTTTTTTATTACTTGTATTATTGTAGTTTATTCTCTTTATTATTTCGCTATCTTAATATTTTTTTATTTTTTTATTAAGGTGTCACTCCATTGACTAGTTTTTAACTATATGAGTGACACCGAACCTAATTTTGTAAATTATAATTAAATTTGTAATTTTTATTTTTATGGTTAAATAAATGGATTTTTAAAAATAATAAAAATACATACCCAAACAAACAGTGAATGAAAACTTCAGAAAATAATAACAGAAAACTTTTTTCAGAAATAAATGATTTTACAATAACAATTAATAGCAATAATTTTATTAATAACAGTGTTATACTTCATGTAAATTTCAAACAAAATCTTGCACAAGTCTTTTTTCACTAATATACATCTATTAAACTGGAAGACACATCTGTAGCTATATTAAAAACAAAAGGTGCAATAAAACAATCAATCAATGTAATATAAATTAACTATTGACAAGTAAAAAAACTTTTTGTATTTGAAGACACAGCTGGGTCTGGAATTTTCGCTGATATCAAACTATCAATATCTTCTGCTGTTTTTAGCTTATCAGCATTTACTAAGTGCAATAAACTATGTACATGTGGCAAACCACATTCTTGAAACTCAATAGCCTGCACATGGCTCACAACTTTGCCTCCATGAAAAGATTCCATGCTTGAAAATATCCTCTAAGAAAAATTTAAATTTCATTTTAAGTACCCAAAATCTAAATCAGGGTGTCATTAGAAGTTTGGCCCGGGTTTAAATTTTCTACTATTTCTCTCCATTTTGGATTGCAGGTAAAAGTAATGAATAGATCTGGTTTACCGTATTTCTTTATGGCTGCCATCGCATCTTTAAAGTTTTCTTTTAGTGTTCTTGAACTACCAACATATGAAGAAGGCAATATAACAACATGACTTGGTCTCTCAGTAAGATCATTAGCATGATTAATTACATGTTCATGCAATCCATCATATTGTTCACTTCTAAATTTGTTTTGGTTATTTCTAATAAAAGCAAGGCGCTGTCTCACAACTTTGACATATGCATCAATGACATATTGCTGAAAAATTTCTTACCATAGAATATAGGACTAAAAGGTTGTCTAACAGCAAGCCTATAATTGTAATATTAAGACAAAGTAACATGGTTTCTAACACAAATTGCACGGGTTGTGCTCCAGTTGATTTTGTCATCCAACATCACCTCTTGAGAAAAATATTGGATATACCATAGGATCTAAATTTGCAGACATAGACATAATTGTTCTTAAAGGCTGACCTCGAGGATATATAACAATTTCCCTGGGTGCAGGTGGAGCACCACCATCTCCCACAAACACAATAGCAACCTCCTGATGCGAAGGAAGATTGTATCAAGGTCTATCATGACCATCAAGCAAAGACATTTGTCTACCTTCTAAAGCTGCTCGGCAAATTTCTTCATCCTCTATTTCTGCTATGTTTTTAAATGCAAAAGCAAATGGATTTTCTTGATTAATTAAAGTTTGCAAGATTTGAATTAACTCATGTATACAACCATCATTACTACTGCTGCATTAGGATCATAGGTATACTCGTTACAACTTGTTTCTCCTCGCAGCGGCCTTGTTCATCAAGGTTCGTGTTTCAGAGTTATAGAGTTGAGAGAGGGTTACAACCACAAATATGTAGCCTCCTCATCTGTAGTGGCCTTCTCGGCCTTGAGGAAGTGAATTAACAAAAAAAAAAAAAGATATATAACAGATGATATTTAGGCAGAATACCTTCTGCAGGCTTTAAATTTCCAACATGATGCCAAATTTGCCCACAGACCCTAAAACAGAAAGGGCCATTATTTGAAGGAGAAGCTATTTCAGCAGTGAAGGAAGCCAAAGATAAAGAGAAATTATAACTCCTTATGTGTTTAAAAAAATTTTGATTGACAGCATGATCAACAATGGCAGATACGGAGAAATTAACAACAACTTATCTCAGCTCACCTAGACTGGTTTCTTTCATTTCGACGAAGTCTGATAATTTCACTTCTTAGATTATCAGACATATAAGCATCAAAGGAGTGTGTAAAAATGATGCTTAATATAATAAAAGTTAAACTTTTAGTTTTCTTTATTAAACTTATCTAAAATATAGTGTAAGCAAATAAAACAGAGCATAATGTAATAATCTAATTATAATTCGAATATATATATCTCTACTATTAGTCATTTAAATTAGATTTCTTAAAATAATATAGCAATGTGTAAATATAACATATTTCTATCAAGAACTTAAAGTAAAGTTATAAATAAATTGATATAATGTTATTTAAGGTATTTATTAATATTTAAATTATTTATTATATATTTAAGGTATTTATTATTAATTATTGACAAAATAATATTAGTATTTAATCAAAAAAACAATAAAAATGTAATTAAAAGAATTATAAAATGTTTACATATAAAAACTCATAAACAAAGCGAATTGAAAAAATTATAAGGCCTGTCTGCTCAGCAAGTACTGCTTGCATTTAACAATGAAATGTAATCCTCCATCATAAAATCCCTTTCATTACTTTGAAACGCACTCAATGCAAGATTTACAATAAATAAGTAAATACAAAACTAATAATAGAAAACCTCTATAAACAATCATAGATTTGCTTCAACTGAAGAAACTTGGAAATATTGAGACTTCTTTAACTATTTTAATTTTTTTTATATATTTAATATTCTAAAGAAAAAAGGTCAATAATATAATGCCGAAAAATTAAAATGTGTGTGTGTGTGTGTCTATATATATATATATATATATATATATATATATATATATATATATATATATATATATATATATATATATATATATATATATATATATATATATATATATATATATTTGTATAAAACGTTAAAATAATAATATGGAGAAAACATTCTCTATACAAAAAATTTAATGAAAGTTACTAAAACTTGTTATAACACTTTGTATACTAACCTTTAAAGTTAAAAAAAAATTTAAATTTAACATATTTAATAAAGGAAATTGAAACTCTGAAATGCTTAAATGGGGAGGAGCTATTTGTAAAAAGGAAGCCTGTTTTTTTGACAAAATTTGTTTAAAGCACCAATTGCATAAATTGGTAACAAAAAAGAACATAGTATATATCTTTGAACAAAATTTTTTTACTAATAACAAAGTAAAAACTGTTAACGAATAAGTAACAGTCAACCCTCAGAATTAGGTTAACATTCGGCAATTTGGCCTTGTTTCTATGTTTTAGACCTTTGTATCAGACTTTTTTTGTTGACCTGATGCCGACCTTTAAAAAATTGAGGTCGGCAAATTATTGCTGACCTCATTTTTCCTAATTCCGAGGGTTGCAGAGTATATATCTTTTCAACAAAATTTACTTAAAATTATAAAAATTATAAATATTAAAAAACTATATATCTTTAACTTTCTTTTAAACACATTTATTCAACAAAATTTTTAAAACACGTTTTATGAATACACTAATTACAAACAGATTTAATTTATGTGTTTTATCATGACAGTACACCACTTTACTGGCAAGGACAAATATTCTTTCTCTCAAAAAATTCAAGTCATATTATAGCATAGTACACCACTTGGCTAGCAAGGTCAACTCTTACTTTAAACTAAGCCAAATCACAACAATTTGAAACCATGTAAACAACATAATAACCACTTACAAACTATAAACTCATAACATTACATCACAAACATAGAAACACTTCATATATAAAAGATATTTACACACTTACAAAATATAAACTCATATAACCTTAAAACATATAAACACATAATAAATAACATAAATATAATTAATTATAAAAGTTAAGAAAAATATATAAATTAGAAACTTAACAAATATAACTTTATTTTTTAACAACTTTAAAAAAAAACGATCAAACAACCTGGTTTCTTGTATTATAAAAGCAAATAGATTTCCTTTAAAATGAAGATATTAAATGATCTTGTTCTTTAACATGCAACATAGTGTTGACCGTGTGAGATGCAAGGGTTTTGGAGATAAGCACTAACTTTATGAAGAGTTTAACATTTTGACCTTTGAAAAGAGCGTCGTCTTCTAGAGTCATCATCGTCTTCTAATTTTTTATTAAATACAATTAATTAATCAAATATATATTTTTTTTAAATTACAGATTAATATACTTTAAATACAAAGGACTTACTCTTACTCATTACAAAAGATATACTTTAATACAAAGGACTTGAATTATGTTATTATTAAATTGCATGAATTAAATATATTACCTGACTCACTAATTTAGAATAACATAATTTAATACTAATTTAACATAAGTCAATCATTGAAAAGTTTTTGATCTTAATACTGATTAGGCAGATATTAACAGATTATAAAGATTTAGAATACCTCATCGTGTGGTTAAAAATATAAAGAGAAAGAGCATGTTAAATCTTATTTATAATGAAACTCTGTGTAAATGCACACAAATGAGCAGTATTAAGTTAAGCAATAATATATAGTGATAATAAATTATTACTGTAGAAATTCCTGAAGATCTGTTACTGCTACTACAATATCATAGAGTGTATTATTACTGCTACTGCAGTATTGCCATAATATTTTTGCCAACCTTGCCAAAATTACCATAATTCCTGTTACTGTGTCATTCTCTAGTACATATCATAAAGATAATTTTTATTAAATTTTTTTCCAAATTTTTATAATTAATATAATATTTCTATAATTAATACAGTTATAGTATTTATATTATAATAAATTATATTACATTTTTTTCCAAATTGCCTAAATATGCTGACTACGCTTGAAAGTGATCTAGATCTTATACATTCAGATCTAAAACAATATCAGATCTAAAACAATGCATACATACGAACCAACAGACGGACAGGTAGTCAGACAGGCAAACAGATTCACAAACATAAATTGATGTAAATTACATTATTTAATTTACATCATTTAAGTTTTTCTTTATTTTCTTTGTTTTAGAGGTTTATTACTAGTTTTTGATACTTATTTATTATGCATGTTTAATATTATTGAATATTTAAAATTTATTTAAAAAAATTTTAAATTTACAAATTCATTTTTTTAATTTGAATATAGAACTTGAAAATAAATTGTCTGAATTAAATGCTGAAGAAAAAAGATTAGAAAACCAGAGAACGCAAGGGGTGCGTAAATATGAAAAATGTTTAAAGGAATGCCAAGGTAAAAATTAAGAAAAAAAATAAAAAAGTTATTTATTACTTTATATAAAACAAGTAAATAAATTAATGTTATTTATTACTTAGTTTGAATTATTATTTTGAAATGTTTTTTTTTTTTTTGCATAACTTTAAATTTAAATACATTTTAACAACATTTGCAGAACTTATTTATTTTAATGTAAATGTGATATAGTTTTATATGCATGACAAAGTATTATTGACAGATTGTTATCATAGTAACATGTTGTTACTATGATAATTGAAACAACAGATTATTTTACTAAAGCTGCACTAAAAATTATTTGCATGAATAAAAAAAAATTAATTATACGCAATTCTGTTAACAAATTTACAAATTTTCTCACCTCTAAAGGTTATGTTTAACAAAGTAGGCAAAATGAGGTGAAAAATATTATATGCAACAAAGGTAAGACATTAAAAATAAGGTTGCAGTTTCATTTTAATAGAAAAAGTAATTTTTTATTAAAAATTGGATGTTTTGTTTACAAAATAAAAATGATTTAATTTCTTAGATCAATCTAGAGATATTGTAGTGAACAATATTAGCTAAGGAAATACAGTTTGATTGTTTTTCATTATGCATGCGGTTTAAATATCATTCAAACTGTTGCTCTTAATTGAAGATAAAGCTTTACTTCAACTTAAAAGTCATTTCAGATTATTTTATTTTGCATTATACCAGTTTTATATTAAGTTAAAAAGAATCTTGATTAAAATTTGGGTAACTTAATCAAACCTCGCCCACATCCACACTAAATTACAGTTGAAAGGCATTTTATAGACCTACTTAACTGCTGCACAATACATCATTCGATAGCTTAGTCTTTCAGCTACAAAACTATGCAGACTATTGTAGACTTTTTAAAAGTATTTGGCATTACCATTAAAAACTGTACTGTGTGTCAAAAGCACTGAATCTTGCCCACATGAACTCAATCTTGCCATGTTGATTTAAAGTTGCCCACTGTGCGCCTTTTAAAAAGAACTTATACTCGCCTGGGTGACGTTATATACAGGTTGGTGAGATTAAATCTCATTAGTTAATTTGTATGCTCAATTGCACTATTTTAATTAAAAAAGTAAAAAACCATAGGGTTTTTGTGAATGCGAACTTTCACCCCTCCCTAGATTCTGACCTGGATCTGGATGGGACTTGTAATACAAGGGTTGCGAGTTCGAATCCTGTTCGAAGCAATTATATGTTATCGGTTAGGCCTAAAATGGGTAACCAACTCATTAAATGCTTATGCCCTAGTGGCTGTGCTTTGTGATAAGACCATTAGGTCTTAACGCTCATAAGACCATTAGAGTATTCTTAAATAAAAATAATAAAAAAGTTTATATATATAACACAAAATTGTATGCATTTTTTATTATAATGAAAAAGATTTTAAAACATTTAGTACATATTAGTCGGTATTGTTTTCGGGACCAACCCATGGTTGCAATAAAGGCGATAGTGAATTAAACTTCTTTTTTTTTGTTGCTGTAGACTTGTTGGCACGATTTTCTAATTTTCTTTTCTCAGCCAATACTTTTTCTTCTTCTTTTTCTTTGAGTTGCTTAGCAGATTGAAGTCGCAGTTGTTTTCTTTCGCATTTTTCTCTTTCCTGTTCGATTTTGTCCTGGTGATATTTCAGCTTTGCTGAGTATGCTTCTTGAGAAGTTAAAACGAAGTATTTTAGCTGACCTTGTCTGTTCTTTTTCCGTGCGGTAGCCTTAGAATATGCCAAGACATCATCATCTCCATCACCTGCACATATATAAAAATATATATTCAATAAAAGTACTAATATATAAATAATTTTAAAGATTTTAAATAACTTTAAAATTTATTAAAAAATGCATTGTTGCTATGAAAATATTGATCACTTTGTGAAATGATTGACTTACCAGGGTAGGATGAGTTTGCAAATTGAAAATCTGAAACTGTTGCAGATTTCAATTTTGGTGTTATAAGTGGTTCTAAGATTTCATTTTGTTTTAGCTTAGTAAGAGTGTTACTAATGAAATCAACATTTTTTTCTTCAACTGGATTGAACAAATATGCAAGCTGCTTATCAGGAACAACAATTTCTGCTTCTAAAATAAAATCGTTTCTTTGTAGCAAACTGTAAGTTGTGTTATCTTCTTCAGTACCATTTTGTAACTGTTCTAGAAGAGTAGCAACCTTTCTAGCGTCCATAGAAGTAACGAAGTCTAAAAAATTATTTTCTTGAACAATTGATGATTGTAATTCCTAAGAAAACAATAAATAATACTATTGAAATGCAAGTTAGTAAATTTTATACTTCACTCAGAATTTATATCAATTTGTACATGAAATATGAGCATCAAAGTTGCTAGCTAAAGTTTTAAAGAATGATTTTTGTTGTATAGTAGTATTAGCAAAAATAAAAGTCTAACCAAAGAACAATTGATTTCAGTAACTTCTGTTTCTTTTGTTAATGCTTGATTTTGATGTTCAAATATATTTTTGACACGTTGAGAACTAAACGTTTCAGTGCACACCAGGTCACAAACTCATTGTCGCAAGCAAGATCAAAGCTGTTTTCAAACAGATAGTTGTAGCTTGTCAACTGAGCAGGATTCATTTCAGTTTCCATTATTAGTAAGCATTGTGATGTATCCTGAGTTATGACATTATTAACATTGATAAGAAGTCCACTATCTGCTGCACTCTCATGTACATTCAGATTTTCATTCTCATTTATGCCAATCAATGATTCACCGGCACCATTGTGCAAAACGTTTTCAACACCTTGATCATTATCTGCACCAGGTATTGAAATGTTATCAACGGTTGAAATAGCTGAAATATCCTCAACTGGGTACTACTAGATAGTTTGGCAAATATGCATCTATCTATGCAAATATCTAGTACAACTAGATAGTTTGGCAAATATGCATCACTAGGAATAGCCTGAGGATTAAATGGATAAATTCTACACAACTTGAACCCAGATGTAATGTTACTAGGAGTCATTGCTTTTTTCCAAGCTGAAGCAAATATACCTGCAAAATTTGAATGGCAGGTAATAATTCCTGGAAACTGACCCATCAGATCTTGTGCTGTAGAGCGATATTAATCTTTCAGTGGCTTGAATAAGGTGCGGTCACATGGTTGAAGCCAGTTTGATGTGTGTGAAGGCATTTCAACTATATCTATCTGGTTCTGGATAGCAGTATCAATTAGCTCAATGAAGTTGCGAGAATCGTGCCCATCCAGAATCAGTAACTGAGGACATTGTGGACCAATGTTTTCTAAAAATATCTTGGTAAACCATAGCTTTGCTAGCCCCTGTTTAGTGCAACCACTATCAGACCAGCTCCAATTTGTTCCCGGTGGCGCGGACTCTGTTAAAACCCAATAAAGACCTGGATGTCTTTCCCTTCACTATAACTATGAGGTGGAATGAACTTACCCTGTGCATTTATTGTGTTTTGACAAACATTATCTTTTTATACAATTACTCAATACTCAACGCAGGGCATAGTACTGTAATTAGCAATTTATTTTTTAATTAGTTTCCTTAATAACAATACACAAAGGAAGTGTATTGTTTTGAGGGCAATCAAATATACATTAACATGGATATCATCAATATTTGTCAAAGCAATTATCAAGTAAATTTGGGGTTCAATTTTACGATAATGCCAATGTTGAATTAAGGGTAATTAATTTATAAAATAATTTCCTCAATAGTATATAAAATAAAAATACATATAAAATATACTTCTTTGTAAGCAATCAAAAACATGATGTCCTTAATATATACCTTTACAAAATTTTATGATTTTGAATTTCGAATATTTTTTAAATATGTCATCCCAATTTAATCAAAAAATAATAGGAGTCACGGCAAAAGGTTTTTTTTTTAAACTGCTGGTAGCTAAAGAGTTATATCTCATAAATATGTCTTAATGTAACATGCTGCATCTATTCTCGCCCACCTGGGCGGGGTTGAATGCATTGGGCGATAATATATTTATTCTATGGGCGAGATTAAGTTAGTTTGGGAGGTTGAGCAGAAAACAACTTTATGCATATTCTACTATTTCAAACGATTCTAAATGTTATTACAATTAGAGAATAAAATGTGGAGAACAAAATAAAATTATAATCTAAAATGCACACTAACTAATTAACTCAGTAGAGTTGCATTAGCTGGTTTGAATTCGGCAAATTTAGTAGCAAAAAACTTAGTAAAAATCAACAAGTTTTCCTTAAGTGATAATTCTTTATTTACGGTTCCTCTGAGGTTGGTTGTTATGATGCTGATAATAGTTGGCTTGGTGCTCTAAATAAATGTCTTTGTGATGATGTAGGGTGTGTGTTAACGGACATATAAGCAATCAAAGATGGTGGGCGAGATTGAGTAATGGATGAAATAACATTAAATTACCCTAGAGAAAAAAATTTGATATGTATGTTAAGAAATAGGAAATAGCTAAACTCCTTATAAAATATTTTTTTTATTGAAAAGTCACTCGGTACTAAAAGAATTTCTTTGTACCAGATTCTTATAAACAGGTTACAAAAAAAAATGCATGTTGTAAAAATTAATAAAAAAATAAAAAAATCTAATCTAACATTTAGTATTATATAAAATAAAACTTATTGCATAAAAATAAAAATTGCTTTTTATTTATTTTACTTTTTTATTTTTATTTCTTAGTTTAATTGATATTTAATTAGTTCAATTATTACTAACAAAAACCAATTTGTTATTAATAGCAAATACTTTTTAATGACTAGTTCAAACAAATTTTATTATCTTACTTAACTAAACTTTTGCATTATTTTAATAATTATGAATATAAAGTTAAAGTATGCATATATGTGTACATAATGTAGGCATATATGCATGCATAATGTATGCATGTATGTATACATAATGTATGCATTTATGTATACATAAATTATATATGTGTGAATGTATATATGGATGTATTTTTTTTTTGTAATCTAAATAGATTATAGTATTAGGTAAATACTATAAACACTTCTAGTGATAATTTGCTTTTTTAATTTAGAACATAAAATTCCAGAATGCAGTTTTTCTGATATATTAGGCTTGCGGGTAGGAAATTGCCTAAAAAAGCTTTCATTTGCTGTTATTGAAGATATTTGCAATACAAAATGTAAAGGATTTGATGTCTTTAATTATGCCTCAACTAAGTTTAAAACTACTGCAATAAAGGTTTTTAAAATTATTTTTTTCATGTTTTATTAATTATATATATTTATTTCTGCGGGTTTAAGTCAATGATAAAAAAATAATTTTGTTATTTTTTTTTTTCTTTTTTACTTTTTTTTTTTTTTACTTGTTACTTATTTATATAAATTCTACACGCCCAAACTAAAACACATAGTCAGTATATGTACTGACGACCAAACAATTAGCTTACAAAAGTTGAAATAAGCTGAACCTTAGGAGCTAAGATAAAATCTTAACTTTAAAAGTTAGTTACTGTAAGGATCATTATAATCATGATTAAACTTAAATATGGAAATAAAAATTGAAATGAAATTAAAAAATCAACAATATAAAAGATAATAATAAAAAAATCAAATAACTGATGACGCCTTTAAATTAACAAAAATATTATTATTTTACTAAAAATAAGCAATCTTTTTATAAACTTGTGGTGGGCAACTAAGTTTCTTTTACATTAAATAGTAATATTGTATAAAATTTTCATATCATCAAATGAAATTAAATACTTTTATTTGTAATCTAACTAAAAGTATTGATTAACAAAATTATAATGTATTTAAAACATAGGATGACAACTTATTGTCATCATATAATTAACCTTCATATAAACAGAAATTACTAACTGCAACTTCACAACTATTTAAAAATATTTTATTTTAATACGCTGCATAAGTAAATGTATAACTTCATGACATAAGTAAATGTATGACGTTAAGATAAATTTATATTATTTTCACTATATTAAGATAACTTCAAACTATTAAACCAAAAGTAAAGATAAGTTATAAATTAATTAAAATTTAGATAAAAGTATTACATAAGATATATACTATTGATAAATGTACTAAAGGCTAGATGGAAAAAAAACTTTTAAATAAAGTTGAAGTAAAAGCAAGGTGGATGGCTCATTTTTAAAATATTGTTTAATAAAGGGTTTAATTGGAAAAAAAAGGCTTTTTAAATGACTTTGTTAAGCAAGGCTGCTGGTCTTTCTAATGTATTGGCTTATAACCTGAAAGCTATAGGGGTTGAGGGTGTTCAGACATTTGTAATGCATTTGTACATAAAGTTAAAGCCCAAAACTTTTGGAAGAGGAGTTTGATGATAATGATTTATAAGGGTGGTGGAGGTGAGATTTTTGTGGAGATTGCTGGGGTGGAGATTTTTTTGTTTGATAAGATCTGCTAGAAAGCAGATCTTATCAAAGAAAAAAATTGCTTGACAATGAAGATTTTCCAAAGAACATATGCCAACAAAAAAGGAATTTATTTCAACTGAATGTTTATAACTTGCACTTTGGTTTTAGCACAGAAAGAAAAAAAAACAGAGGCTATAGTTATTTTAAAGAAAGTTTGAGAAAGGCTTTCGAAAAGGAAATATCTGTGGCATTTGTGATAAAAACATTAAAAAGCTTTTGACAGATTATCAAAAAAGGTAGTGTGATGACATTCGAGGTATTTAGGAGTTTAGGACAAAAATAGCTATAACAGCCTAAGTCTAACTACACAAAACACAGTAATAATAGCACATAGCATAAAATATTTGTAAGCACACATTAACGGGTGATGCGGAAGTTATCGGACAAAATAAAAACGTCAATAACTTATTTATAAATAAAAAAACAAACTACTATTATATTTTTTTTAAATAAAGCATTTATCTTTTAATAAATATATATTATTTTTTATATGAAAAAACACCACCATCTGCAAGTGGTCTCAATTTTGCCTTTCATATGCGACTGTAAAAAGTTTAAATCAATTTCTTGTAGTTTTAGTTTAATGCGATCAATCAAAACTTGCTCTGTTGAAGCTTGCCAATCTCCCTCGTAAACCTTCTGTGCCAAATGTCCCCAAAAATTTTCAATTGGTTGTGCTTCAGGCACATTTGGGGGATTGGATTCTTTATCAACGTAATAGACATATTGGTCCATCCAATTTAGAGAATCTTTAGAATAATGAGAACTTGCTAAATCTGGCAAAAATAAATAGTTAAAGTCTCCATGATACTTATGAATAAATGGAAGAAGTCGTTTTTCTAAACATTCATTAATATAGATTGATGAATTGATCGCTATAGCCTTGGAAGTGCGAAACAATGGCTCGGACATACCACAGTCAGATATGGCTATCCACATTAATGATTGTTTTGGAAATTTCTCTTTTCCTATAAAACGAACACTTTCTGGGCGTGTCTTTTTGTTGTTTGTGTAGTATCCAGAATTTGCAGGCATGTTGTCCCCTGCAAAACAAAAGTATTTTTCGTCATTGATGACTAGAAGCGATTTTGTGTTATAGAGTTGGTTAACTAGTTTCCTGCTTCTTTTCTTTGTTTTATTTGTTGTATAGTGTATTTTGGAGTCTTTTCACGTTTTCTATATTTAATATTCATTTTTTTTAACTGACAACCAATTGTCGATTGATTTACACCGAATTTAATACCTATTTTTCTCTGACTGACCCCTTTTCGATTGTTGACAAGTCTCGTTAATTCGGCTTTCTTTTCTCTAGTCCAGTATGTCGGACGACCAGGGTGCTTTCTATCAGAAAACGATTGAACAGTTTTAAGTCTTTTTAGGTTATCATATATTGTACTTCGAGCAAATCCTTCCTTTTCAAAATGATTTACGATTTTTTTTTTATATATTAGGTTTATTTACAAAAAACATTTTTAGTCGCTTTCGAAAAGATTCTCGTTCAGCTGCATTTAACCTCATTTTAAATAATTGTGTTTCAAATAATAAAGTTTATATTTTATAGAATGTTTATGCCTACGCATAAAACCACAAAAACTAATTATTATGCTCAAATAATGAAATTAGGATTTGTCCGATAACTTCCGCATCACCCGTTACTATGTGTCTCCAGAGTAATTGTGAAAGACTATAAAAATTCTAAACAACACAATGTAGTAACGCTGGCAAATAACACTACAACTTAATAACATATTTTATCAACTAAAATATTTGGACTAAAATTATTTTTCTTATTATAATATTTGAACAATCAAGGGACAATTATAGTTGAACAAATTTGAACAATTATATCATAAAATAGCAAGCAACTTGTAAAATATTTCTTATAAATGGTCATTATCAATTGTGGTATTAAGAAATACAAAAGAGCTCAGTAATTACATAAGTTTTATTAGTTCTCCCTCTCATCTAAGAGAGAGAAGGAGAGAATAAGAGTGTTTCCAAAGCAGCGTGTTAAAAAAAGTAAAAAAACATGCAATAAGTAATAGTAACTGGTTTTATTATGTTACTAGTAATCAAAATCATTTTTACCTTGAGTAAAAGTTATTTTCCAGCATTTCTAAATTAAGCTCTAGCTTCTCTCTAACTGTTGACTAATGATTAATAGAGTAAATTTCACATCATATTAAATTTAAAAAATTGAAGCCATGTTTCAACAGTAAGCAAACTAATCAAGTGATGACAAAGGCAACTAAAAAAAGAAAAAAAAGAACATTCAAATTTAAAAGCGTTTTTTTTTTAATTTCATACTTTGCTTTGTTCTAAAGTATCTAAAGTAAAATCAATTTAACAGACATTAACAGTGTTTGACACTGAATTCTGGCAGTATTTCTTACATTTCAATGACAATTAATTTTATCTTCCCTAAATTTATCTCTTTCATTTTCAAGTTGCTATTAGCATTTACATTAATACCATCTTTGAATCTAATATTATCCATTTCAATTTCACAGTAGTCTTACTATTGTTACAAATGAATAAATAAAAGTAAAAGAATCTTACAAATTGTGATCTTTTCTTATTAAAGACGTTTTAATGACATTTCTCGTAGTACTTGATAATTTATACAATACAATTTATAATTTATATGTTAATCGAAAATGGCCATAAAAGATCAGAGTCAGAGCTTATAACAAAAAATTATTTTAAAATTAAAAACAATCCTGTTGGTGTAGTTGCACCATAAAACAGAAAATGGTTACATAACAATAAAGCTCCCATGGATTCCAAGAATAGGATCAAAATTAAGGAAAGAGCTTAAGAGATACGGCGCTAAAGTTGTATTTACAACATCATCAACTTTAAAAACAATTTTGTGTAACAACAAATCCAAATTGTTACCAAATAGCAAGCCAAGTGTGTATAAACTTACATGTTCATGCGGTGGCATTTATATTGGAGAAACAAAAAAAAACTTATATATATATTAAAAATAAAATTTAATATTACATTTTTAAAAATGTTAGATATAAACAAATTTTTTTCTGTTCTCAACATATATATTGAAATATTTTAAGTATAAATAAATTATGTTAAGTTTTTTAAATGATTATTTCTAAAATTTCTAATTGCAGCTTCGCAACTAAAAATGATTTTTAATTTAAAAAAATTAGAAAGACAAATGCATAAATTACATTATTTTTTATTTTATTTATTAAAAGTTTATTATTTTATTAGCCATTTTGTTAGGAAAGCAAAATGGCTAATAAAATAATAAATTTGAAAAAAAATAAATTTTTTTTCAAAGACTATTTGTTAAAATTTTATTTATCATTTATTAAAAATTAATTGCTTTTTATGTAGTCTTGGAACTTGCGTTTTAAAAAAAAGTTTAACTTACGTTTTGTGTAAATTTTTTATGTAGTCTTGGAACTTGTTTACAAGGAATTTGATTTTAAGTAAAAAAAAAAGTTTAGGAAGATAAACAAAAAAAAATTTTTTAACAATAAATAACATATTGAACAACAGTATTATTTTGAAATAAATTTGACAGTTAATTAATTTAAAAGCATTAACTTTAATGTTAATTAACCTAAATATATATTTTTAATTCAGAATTAAATTATATATTTTTTAAATTAAAATTAAGTTATACTTTTTTTTATCAGAATTAAATGATAAGTTTATATTAAACTAGTTATAAATTAACTCATAAATTTTTATCAGAATTAAATTATATTATTATTATTATTATTTTAAACATCTTTTCTTCCAACAAGGCTGCAAGCAACCACTAATTGGAGTTGGAAGTTACTGGAAGAGAAAAGATGAAGACCGTAGAGGGAGATAACAATTGACAGACAACTTAAAAGATTGCAAATTATAAAAATCAGGAAAGCAAAATGTGAATTCCAAAAAACTGAAGTTCAAGAAAAAAAACTAGATGAATAAGAGTTTTTAGAGCACTTAGAAACAGTCACAGAAAAAGGATAGGACTCAATTGAATGACGAGTAACACGAAAATGAATTTTAGTAGATGGCACAAGAGACGCTAGCTCTTTAGAGCAGTGCCCATTATAGTATTTGCAGAAAAGAGAAAGAGAAGCAACATTACGATGATGTGATAATGGTTGGAGATTGGCTGCAAAAGCAGGTCCAACTATGTTTACAATGCGTTTTTGCACCTTGTCTAAAAGAGAAAGGGCAACATTAGAAGATCCGCACCAGATATAGCAACAGTATTCCATACAAGGCCGGATTTGAGATTTATAGAGATAGAGAATAGAATCAGTAATGAGAAAGTGTCAAGCTTGATAAAGAGATGCAACCTCAGCAGATGCTAATTTTGCAACGGATTTTATATATGGTTTCCAAGAAAGATCAGAAGTATGAGTTAATCCTAGAAGATGAAGGGTAGATGACTCATCAAGTACATTACCGTTCATAAATATAGGAAGATCTAAATTATTGCAATAACATTTGGCTGAAAAAAGTTGAGTTTTATCTGAATTAAAGTTCACCAGCTATTGTGAGTCCATGCTGTAGCAGAAGTGAGATCCCTTTTAAGCTCAAATGTTCTTAACCCTTCTGCCTATATTATTGTTATTAGTGAATTTATTGCTTATCACACTGAATGGCTTCACTCTAATACCAATGACCCTGCTGGCACTAAAGCTGCATTTCTCAACCTCTCACTCAGATAGTTAACTTTGTGACTTATGTTTTCCAGAAAAGTCTAATCACTTACATTCATACCTTGATTTGTGAATTGTCTCTGACCCTAGCTTTTTTTAAGTATTTTTTTTTTCTTATTTAGGTATTTTTGACAATACAATGACCTCTATAAATCTTTCATCTCATAACTCTTCTTTGGACTCACCCTATCATCACACTGCTTACTATTACCTTTACTATTAACTGGGATTGCATGATTTTTTTAGTGATGGTCCTTTGGCGGATGTTTTTTCTTTCTCTGCTAATAAATGCGCCTCCTGGATCCAGACAAGGATGGAAGCTTTTATTCCTTCTCGTTTGTTCCAAGTCAAGCCACATTTTACTTGATGGTTTTTACCTTCTTGTGTGGCTGCTATATCTAATTGTATTCATTTTTTAAATCATTTTCAAAAGAACAACTCTATAGTGAACAAACGCTTATTTATTATTACAAGAAATCAATGTAAAAAAGTGCTGTCTAATGCTAAGCTCCATTATTCCCAACTTGGATCTTATCTCAAAAGTTAGGTACTAAAGACTTCTGGAAAATCTTCAACAGTGTCTTTAACAAAAGTATGTTTAACATTCCATCACTCATTCATGGAACTGATCTTATTATTTCTTCCAAAGATTTGCAGAATTTTTCGCACAGATCTTATCTTCATGAATCTTAAGGCCATATTCTTCTTTCATTCCAATTAAACCGGTTAACTCATTGTCACACGTTCAAAACACATCAGCTTCTGTTGCTAAAGTCATGTCTCAATTAAACTTTATTATAGCTTGTGGTTCAGACAACATTACTGTCATAGTTTTACGAAAGTGTTCTCCAGAAATCTCTTCAATTCTCTCTGAACTATTTAATAAATGCTTGACTGAATCTTATACCCCTGCCTGCCAGAAAATGGTATCTGTGGTTCCAATTTTTAAAAAATCTGCTGAACGTTTAGACCCCTCCAACTATAGTCCAATCAGTCTTCTATCTTTTATTAGCAAGGTCTTTGAGTCTTTGATTATTAATACATTAATTAATTTCTAACATTATATCTTAAGACAAATAACTTACTGTCACACATTCAATACGCTTTTCAATCTTCTTGCTCTAAGGCTGATTTGCTAACTGCAATGACTGAAAGATTTTATTGTGCATTAGACTAGATGGAGGCAACGAGGCTAGGGCTATTGCTCTTGATATATCTAAAGCCTTTGAAAAAGTTTGGCATATTGGTCTTCTTCATAAGCTTGCTACATATGGTCTGTATCTAGAAAAGTTTTTGAGATTATCGTTTTTTTAAAGTCACCCCAAAGGCCAACACTATTCCTCATTTTCAGAAACTTCTGGGGTACCTCAAGGTTCTATCCTTGGTACTGTTTCGTTTTTTATTTACATCAATGTTTTTCCTTATAACCTTACAGCTAAAGCAGCTCTATTTGCTGATGACTTAACTTTATACTCCTGTCTTGACAAAAAGTTTTCTCTTTTCAATTGCTTAGAACAGGCAGCCAATCTATAATATCAGTTCACTTCTGTTACGGATTGGGGCTTGCAGTAACTTGTAAACATTAACTCTACTAAAATTTAGTAATTTACTGCAAATAACTGTTCCAATACTGTCAACATTGATCTGAACAAAACTCTGTATACAATCATATGCTAAATTAGCATGAGCTAAGTTAGTAATTAATTAGCTTCCCATTAAATAACTCCTGAATCCATTCTTTACTTCTACAAATCTCTTATTTGTTCTTTATGGAATATTGTTTATATGTAATACTGTTGTCATGTTTGTGCTGGTTCTTCTAATGATTCCCTTTCATTTCTAGACAAAGTCTAATAATTCATTGTAAACGTAGTTGGACTTGCACTATCTGTCAAACTTGCACCTCTCTTCCATCATTACAAAGCTGCATCTCTTTTTCTTTTCTACAAATATCAGTATGGTCGCTGCTCAAAGGAGCTATCATCTCTAGTTTCATCAATAAAAACTCATTCTTGCTTGTTTCATCATTCAGCAAAGTCCTATCTTTTTACTGTTTCTCTCCCAGCATGCTCTAAAAACTTTTATTTGTTTAGTTTTTTTTCCCCACTCATAAATTCCATTTTAATAGTGATAACTTAATTTGGAAGTGAACCTGTTTGTTTTTTATTTTAAAAAAACAGATTATAATAAGTATTAAAGAAAATCCAAAAAAAATCAGTTAACACTTTTTTTTCTCAATTGTTTGATATTACTGATTAAAAGGGTGTGTGGCTAACAAGTGAAGACAAAAATTTGATAATATGCAGATAGAAATACAAGGAAGATCAGGTTATTGTTGTACTAAAATAGCTGACTCAACAAAAATTCATTCATCAAAGAGAACCAGAAAATCTAAAATGAAAACTTGAATGGTTTATCTATAGAAGATTAACACTGATTCTGATACTATGGTAAATAAAACTGATAAATGTTTCAACACACCAATACCTGATTCTGACCCCAAAAAGTAGAGGTAAAGCACAACTTCACCAATTTTGAAATTATAAACAGAAGCAAAGTTATCATCAAAAAATGTTGCTGTGGTGTGCAATAGTTTTTGTTAAAGATATTGTATTAGATATAGACACACCTAATCAGTCATAAATGTATATAAAGCTAAGTTATGAGTGATGCAAAAAGCTTAAAAGTGGCATATTGGAAAAATAGAAAATTGGAAAGTATTTTATTTATAATGAAAACCAAGTATGGTTCTGAAAAATGTTACATGGGAAGTAAAACTAGCTGTTCTATGATGGTAGAAAATATGAATAGCAGAAACTATTTTGAATGAATTGGTGGAAATTATTAACAATTTTTTCAAGAGGAATTAATGCATTTTTAAGTTATTTTCTTGTTAAATCATTTAGAGAACAACCAGAAGTAGTTTGTAATTTTTTTAGTGATAACTGGCACAAAATATGATTTGGGAAACATATTTTTAATAAAAATAATTTTAGCGATCTCGAAGAAGATATCAAGAAAGTTAGTAATTGCCAGAAAACTCTTACTTTTCTGAAAACATGCGAGACTAAAGAATCTTGTACTTGTTGTACCCAACTTGTTGTTGTTGTACTTGTTGTACCCAACAAGTTTTCTACCCACCTTACTTGTTAACAACAAAAAAAAACTGTAATATATACATATATATATATACATATATATATATATATATATGTATATATATATATATATATATATATATATATATATATATATATATATATATATATATATATATATATGTACCACTAACCACTACAGACAAGGAGGCTACTTATTTGTGGTATAACCCTCTCTCAACTTTTTAACTCTGAAACAGGAACCTTGACGAATAAGGCCACTGTGCGGAGAAACGAGTTGAGCATGGTACTACCAGGGAGGTGGTGGGGATCAAACTTGGAACCTCTCGCTTATGAAGTGAGCGCTCTACCACTACACCACTATCGCTATATATATTTATGTGTGTATATATATATATATATATATATATATATATATATATATATATATATATATATTTATATACACACATACTGATAAGAACTTTCAGTGTAATCAGGTTTTAAAAATCATTTACCTTTATAAAATCTCGCAAATTTTGGTTTTTCAAAAATTAGGTTTTTGTTGTATGAGCATATTAAATCCTATTAGAACTATAATGAAAAAATTATTTAAAAGTGCGCATTAGACCGCAAGCCACTCTAGAATTAAATTGTTTTATTCATGTTCTATAAAAAAATGTCCAACCATCTTTTTAATAAAACCCCACCGTTTATTAGATCTGGACTAGAATTCACACTGCTTCTATTTTATTCCTACCCTTCTTGCATTAGGCACATGAGAGTCTATATATATATATATATATATATATATATATATATATATATATATATATATATATATATATATATATATATATATATATATATATATATATATATATATATATATATATATATGTATATATATATATATATGTATATATATATATATATTTATATATATATGTATATATATATATATATATATATATGTATATGTATATACATATATATATATTTATATATACATATATATATATATATATGTATGTATATATATATAAATATATATATATATGTATGTATATATATGTATATATATATATATATATATATATATATATATATATATATATATATATATATATATTTATTTATACATATAAATATATATATATATATATATATATTAGGGTGTCCCAAAAAAAAATTTTAAATATATCCTGGTTATATGCATAAAAATAAACAGTTTTACCAAATTTAAGGGTTTGTTGACCCTTAGAAGTGTTAGGTGTAAAATTTGAAAAACAGGCATTTTTGGATTTTTTATATGATTTTTCACCTAAATGATACATTTCTACCTCTTTCTCATTTATTTATTTTGAATTTGTAAATAAGCAAGTATTTTAATACCATATAGAATAGATAAAACATATTATTGAAAGCAATATAGTAATAAAGTTTAAGTTTTTTAGATATATAAATATTAATATGGAAATAAACAATAAACGATGCAGAAGAACAAGCTGTAAAAAAAGAAAAATTTAATGATGTGCAAAAAAAAATTAAAAACATAGTAGAAAACCCAAGGAGACCATTGTATCTTTTGAACAGACCAATTTTCGAGCTTCCCAATTACCAGTTACCAACAAATGGTGACATTTTAACAAAATATTGCCATATTATTTCCTCAACGCAATTAAGATATAAATCAACAAAATCAAATATTAGTTGCTCCATGCAGAAAGGAGGGTATCAACTAATATATCAACTCCCTGGTGCAAAATGTGAGACAAGTATTAAAGATTGTCTTGTCAAAGAAGTAGTAAATATCTGGTCCAGAGCGAGATTTCCAAAAGACTTCTTGATGAAAAGTTGGACCATTAGAGATAAGATTGAAAAACTCAACAAAAAATGAAGAAAGCAAATAGATCTCAAAAAGTAAGAATTTCTTATTTTATTTACAATAAATATATATTTTTAAATTTTAGCATCTTTTAAAGTTATAAATCTGTTAATTATGTCTTTGTTGTTTGTTTTTACTTTTTTCTAAATTAGATTGAACTTCTCTTCAAAAGAAACTCTTTCGATTCTCAAAACCAACTATAAAAAAACTTCAAATGAACTTTTTGACATAGGCTGCAAAAATATTGTAATAAATATCAAAACAGACCGTAATAAAACTCCTGATACCATTAAAGAGGACATTGAATTCCAAATTGACCAAAAGTCTACTAGAAAAATGGCTTTAAGTGAGGATACTGACATGATTTATCAGAAGAGAATTGAGCGTAGAAATGAATTAAATAAAAAACTTGAAATGTTTATAAAGGATAAAAATTTATTTGAAAATGATTTAGTCTCTGGTTTTGACACAGAATCAGTATATTTTGAGTCAAATTCATCTAATGATTCATTTTTTGATGTATCTAGTGAAGAAGATAAAAAGTTCCCTGTACCATTAACATAAAAAAAAAAGGATCTGATGAGCTGCGCCTCTCAATATCAGGGGATGGATTAATAAAAGCTACAAGTGAAGTTGCTGCAAGATTTCATCTTGGTGTGAGGGGTCATACAGTAATTTTTCTTCAATTCTGAAGTATGCAGAGCATGATTTGGAAAATATTGTTTTCTCAAAATCAGGAACCCACAGAAAAAGATTTTATACCATCAAAAGCAAAGGTGAAGAAATTAGAAATAGTTATAAAAATGTTTTGATCGGTAAGAAACTCTTGCTTCACTTTGATAGTAAATTGTGCAATCAATGGGATCTTAAAAATGATATTACTGTTAAAATGGTAAGGATTGCAGTAAGCGTGACAGCCCCTGAGGATGATAATAGTAGTAATATTCTGCTAGGAGTCTTCCAGGCAAATTTATTTAAAGGCAAAGACCAAGCAAAAGAAATAAAAAAGGTACTAGAAGATTTTGAAATGGAAAATAACATTTTTGCTGTTTGTACTGACATAACTGCTTCAAACACTGGTGCATATAATGGAGGAATTGAACTTATAAGTAGGTATGTTGTCAGAAAGCACATGATGTGGCTTTTATGTCATCAACACATATATGAGAGACACATCAGTCATTTAGTGCAAGCACTAACGGGAGAGACTAAGGCACCAAAAAAAAAAGTTTTCTAATTTTAAAAAACATCGGCCTGAAAATTTTCAGGTATGCAATTAAGACATTAACTCATTAGAAAGATTTAATTTCAATATTTTCAAAAACAATTCTTACTTGTACCAGATTGCGCAAGAGGCTAAAGAATTCTTAGGAAATGCCATTACCCTGAAATTTTTTCCCAAGATAAGAACAGACTATATAAGATTATGTGAACTTGGTTCTTTCTATTTGGGTAACGAAGTACCAAATTTCTACCTTCATTAACCCCCTGCTTGTCATGAGGCTAGATTTATGACAAATTGAATATATTTATTGATGCTTCAACTAACTTGTAAAAAAATTTATGTTAGCGGAGGAGATAGAAGATGTCAACAAAATTGCACCTTTTGTAGCAGTATTTTATATTCCTTGGTTTCTGAAGTTATCTATAATAATCCAGACACCATCTAATGATTTAAAAGCAAATGATCTAAAAGTAGCAGAAAGCATAGAGGAAAAAGACCAAATATTAGGTAAAAGTCTCAAAAATTCTCTTTTTAGACATATGTGGTACTTGGCTGAAGATGTTGTTATTGTATCACTAGCAGATCCAGGCGTAACTAATGTAGAGAAACTCTTAATGATACAGAAACTTATTAACTATCCATATCCTGAGGATATTTCTTATTTTGAAATAAAGAAACCAGAGATTAGAGTGGATATAATCATTAACAGGAACACTCATTTGCACGAGTTTGTTGGGAAAAACAGCTGGTATATTTTTTTTATACTTGATCTTAATATACAAGATATATTGTTTTGGATTTCTGATGAAAATTTTGATGATCTCCATCCCAGCTTTAAGTTTTTTAAAGATTTTGTTTCAAATATTCAGTGCACAAATGACTGCTCTGAAAGAAATATTTGTCTTGTGCAAGATTTTCTAGCTGACAGTCATATTGAAAGTCAGAGACAAAACATCATTGTTGCTAAAGAGAATAGAAAAAAATAGATAAAAAGTGGATAAAAGGATGAAAAAGAGCGATTTGAACAGTGTAACTCCTTAGTATAAACTATTTTTGATTAGATGTAAATTTATTTAAAATAAAAAAATTAATATTTTGAAGCGAAATAAACTGTTTTCTTCTTCGTTTTTTTTTATATTTATTAAAATATGAAATATTTTGAAAAAAAATGGAAATCTATACCTAACACTTCCTGAAGGTTTAGAGACCTAAAGTTTTGTTTTTTCCTCTTTTTTAGGGTATATAACCAGGATATGTTTCGAACCATTTGGTTTTGTGAAAAAGTTGTTTTTTTGGGACACCTGAATATATATACACACAGTGAAATCCAAATATCTCGATTCCCGGAAAACTTGAATTTCTAGTAATTTAAACTACTTTTCAGTTCCTCTTGAACCCTCACTAATACTTTCACATAAAAATAACTTTATAACTATAAAATATAAGTTGAACCATTTTATCTATTCCCGTATTTTTCCGATAACTCGAACTTTAGAACAAAAATATATATATAGAATATATATATATAGAAAAAAAACTGCAACAAAGACCTTGCGTTGCAATGGAATATCATTATTGCAATGCAATATCAATTAAATATCATTTAAACAATAATAATAACTTGTATTGCAATATTATAATAAAATTGGTTGTGTTTACTGTTGCTGTAAAGGGAAAAATGAACACAAAATCAATTAAAGAAAAGTACGCTGCTATAGGGGAAATTGGAGAAGGATTGTCAAAGTCTCAGGTTGCCATGAAATATGGCATTCCAAAAAATACGCTTTTAACATGGATTAAAAATCAAGAAAAAATTTTTGAATGTTAAAAGACGGAAGGTAAACACGTCAAAATGTATGAGAATTAAAGAAGGAACATTTTCAAGTTTAGATAATTTTGTTTTTAAATGGCTTTTAAATGTAAGAAGTAGAAACGTGTCAGTATCAGCAACAATTCTTAAAACAAAAGCCAGAGAACTTGCTGAAAAAATTAATATAAATAGATTTCAAGTGTCTGATGGTTGGCTTAATTGTTGGATAAACAGATGTGTTTTTTTCAAAGCATTATATGGAGAGGGTAACTCTTGTACAGCTGGAATGTCATGGAAGGAAATAACTCTCCCTACAATTTTATCCAGATGTTTATGAAGACGACGACCCTTTAAAGAGGTTCAAACAACAACCCTTTTAAGAGTTCAAAATCAGATAGAAAAACCTGATAATTTTTACCCTTCAGGTACAACAGCTGAAGATGTTATTTTTGCAGATGAAAACTTAATTAGCACAGTACCTTTACTTACAGATAAACAGTTGATAGAAGAAGTTAAAAATGCAGCAAATAAAGATGATGCTAATGATGAGTAATGATGATGATAATGCAATCAATCCATTTTGCCTAAAAGTTAGTGATATTCGGGAGGCACTGCAAGTGTTGTATGACTATATGTCCTTCAGTCTTACAGGTGAAGATTTTCAACAAAAACTCAATGTAATCTCAATTATATTCGATAAAAACATTTTTTCAAAACTAAGACAGAGTGACATTAAAACATTTGTTATATTATATGTAAAAACAACACATTATGTGTTGTTTTTACCTTAGAGATCAAAACTTTTGATTGCTCAAATAGTTTTTACTTATCGGCTAAAGTTCTTGTAATTGAATGTCCTCATAACTTCAACATTCGCTAAACTCGAGCTATTTCCTTGGTCCCTGGGAGGTTCATGATATCAGAACTTCACTGTGTGTACATATATATATATTTTTATATACATATACATACATACATACATACATACATACATACATACATACATACATACATACATACATACATACATACATACATACATACATACATACATACATACATACATACATACATACATACATACATACATATGGACACATATATACACATGTGGATTTTTTTTTTTTTTATGTCTAGGTACTTAAAATTTTTCCATCAACTGCATTGGGTTTCTTGAATATAGTAGATTCATTACTATATACAATCAATATGATATTTGATTGGGCTTTATCTATGAAAGACGATATAGAAAATATCACATATGGTAAGTTAAAATTAGTGTTTAAACTTTAGTAAAGTTTTAAGTTATATTTTGCTTTGTATTACTCTGATTTATTGCCTTTTTCATATATCAATATGACTATATACAGGATTATATAATAGTATCTAATTGTAGTTGGGTGCATAATATAATTTTGTTATTGCAATGTTTTCCATAACAAAGCATGGCGTTTTTAATTTGTTTATATGCAGCCATGTTGTACTGTGGTGATGCCATGTCTCTTTGAATCTTCTCAAATTTAAAACATTTAAAAAATTATTTTAATAAATAAGGAGCTGATTTGCAAAGTGTGCTTAATCAGAGTAAACTGATTTTTAGAAAACAACAAAAAACTAAACTACTCTTAGTTACGCATCAACAGAAATTGATTTTTTTTTTGTCTCTTTTTTTCTTGTGCATATTTTGAACCAAAAATGTTTAATTGGTCTAATATTTAATTTGATAATAGATTTCAGTATACAGAATGTGAAAATAAATTTAACTCAAAATTTTTTTTTTGTGACTGATGGGTTCCTCAAATTATTTAGGCTTTTTCAGGCTTTTAAGACATTTAAAAAATTTTATTTTTTTTATTTGCTAAATTACTTAGATACTCGTGTTAATAGTTTGTTATATAATTATTTATGTAATTAACTGTTACTCTCTTTTTGCATTTAACTAAAATATTTTTATTAACAAAAAGTAAAAATGGTGCAATTCACTTATATTTAAAATTTAATTTTGAATAATTCCTAGTTTTATTCAAATAATGATTTTATATAAATAAACAATAATTGTTACCGGTCATTACTGAATAATACCACTCTTCTTTCCAGTAACTTCTGGTGAACCACAAGTTTATTAATAAAAACAAGAAACAACACAAACTATCCTTGGTTTTGTGTTATTTCTTTTCTATATTAATGATCTAACTAAAATCTAAAATGATTTAAATCTAAAGTTATCTAAAATTAATTTTTTTCTGATTATACAATTATATATTCAAAATATTAACTTTACTAGCAAAAGTCATTTATTGTTGTTTCATATAGTAGATATTACATTTAGTAAAAAAGCATTTAAAAATATGGTTTTACTCTAGTACTTTTTTTTTTGAATTTTCTGAAAGATGTTTATTTTTTGTAACTTTTTTTTTAGAAGTTTTCAGTAAATCTGAAATTAAAATTAAAAAAATTTTAATAAAAGTTACAAATAAAACCAGAAAACAAATTTTCTTGTTGTTTCTATAATCCATCAATATTTCTGTTGTGAATGTTTTTTGTTGTTGTTGTTGTTGTTTTTTGCTTTTTTGTGTGTGTGTGTGTGTGTGTGGAAAAATCTTTTGTTGAACTTAATTAGATAAAAAAAAATTTGGATTTTTAATTTTAGTAGAATAAGATTGCTTTTTTCTAAATGACAATCAAACAAAACTTTAATGTGGTTATAAGAGCAGGCTTTCTTAGAACAGAAGAACTAGAAACAAGCTTTTAGTAAGAGTCCAAAAGTTTTCGCTTTTTTGTTTGCAAAAGTTTCTAATTCTTCTTTGCAATTTTTTTTTTTTTTTTAGCTGTATTTTAAAAAGATTTTGCTTTGAACATTGTGTTTGAAATTATAGATACCAACATCAGCTGTTGAATGTTACATTTTTTTTATTCGAATGATTTATTTACCAATTTTTTATTCTAATGATTTGTGATAATATGAAAGTTTACTAATTTCTTTTTGACTAACTAACTAGATGGTCCTTTTTTTTTGGGAAAAACATTAGTCAATTTTTATCTTTCATTTTTTCTTTATAATTGTATTATATACTTTTTTTATTAAAATTATTTTTTATATTAGAGTATTTATTTATTAAGAGATGGATAGAGAATACACAGAAAACAAAGTGGATTCTTGTAAGGTTACAAATATTTCAATGGAGAGTGAAATTAATAAAGACAGTGTTGACACAGTGACTGCTCAAATTGATTGTGGCACAAACAATCGGACATTATGGAAAAGTATTGATAAGTTGTTTCTTACATATATTTGTATATTTAAGTTAAGTTTAATCTTAATGTTGTATAAATCTTTCAGGGGATGCTTCTTTTGGTAGTGACTTTCATGAGGTTTTGGCTTCTGGTTTCTCTCAAGCGATAGTACCTCAAACAGAAAAATTTTGGCGATTTCAAGATAACTTTGCAGCGCACAAAGATAATGTTGCTGCTGATTTTAATATTGTAATTGTCATTTTTTATACTTTACATAAAAATTTTGATTAATTTAATTATTTTGTTTATGATATTCTTTATTGTATTTTCCATTACTATTTTCTTTTTTGTTATTAATTATTAGGCAATTAATTTCACTTAAGAACATTAAACAACTGGAAAGTAAAATCTTAAATTTTTTAAGTTGTTAGGCAGCATTTTTTTATAACTAAAAAAAGTCCGGTGTTAGAATTACTTTGAAAAAACATGATTGTGCTGACCTTAATAATGATATGTTGCCTCAATTCTAGTAAGCAACCAGGGTTGATGTTTGACTGGGGCTGGTGTTGGTATTTAACCTGGACTGGGGTTTATATATATATATATATATATATATATATATATATATATATATATATATATATATATATATATATATATATATTTATATATATATTTATATATATATATATACATACATATATATGTATCTATATGTGTGTGTATATATATATATATATATATATATATATATATATATATATATATATATATATATATATATATATATATATAATATATATATGTATATATATATATATAATTTATATGTATATAATTTTATATATATATCTGTTTTTGTTCGTGTTCGGTTTGTTTTGTATATATATATATATATATATATATATATATATATATACAAAACCACAATCTAAAAAACCACTGACAACTCACTGATAAGAAAATTGGGGTAAATTTTGTAATGTCAAATGTTATGATTTTGTAATTCAAATTAATGCAAATATCTCTAAGGGGAATAAAAAGAGAGGTTGCTTTAAATCAGCATATAAACCTAAAAAGTGTGAAACTAAAGATTCTAACAAAGACCTCAAAAAAGAATTATAAATGTATGAGAATACTGGTATTAGAATACTAAGCTACCTGATGCCTTACTTTGCATACAATCAACCTCAATAGAATGCGAGAAGGTATTTTCATTTTTAAATAAGTTGAAAATATGTTTTGTTCCAGTAAAATCAAGGTCCTAATATTTTTGAATTTTTTTTTCTAAAGCATATCTACCTAGGACTCAAAAAAAAGCAGAAAAAAATGCATGTTTTATAAATAATTATTTTATTAAACAAAAATTTTTTTTTTTTAATTTTTACAAAAATATATCTAAAACCCCTTTAGATATATTTTTGTAAAAATAGAAAACGGGAATTTTTAAAGAAAAAAATGACTATTTTTTATTATTTTATTTTTAAATAAAAACAAATATCATTTTTAAAATTAACATATTTTTCTGCATTTTTTGGAAAAATTTCAACAATATTAGGACCCGTCAAGAATTTTGAATCCAAAGAGGACTCAAAGATTTTTAAAACCACCCCACCTTAATGCACGCATACAAATTTTGTATATAGAAACAAATTTGAGGTAAAATTATATTTAAAAAATGAATGTCGTTTTCTTATTAAAAGTTAGTCTCGTGTTCATATATTTGTTTAAGAAAGGATTTATTCCCAGGAATTCAGGAAATTATTTTAAATTTCCTGCTTCCCAGGATCAAAAAAATGTTGGCAATTTAAACCCTCTATCCTACACAATCCGTAGTACTTCCAGCACTTTCAAATTGGAGGAGCTACACTCTCATATTTTATTTGTCTTTGTCAGATATCATTTGTGATGAAAAAGCCAATGGAACAAGCTCTTCATTCATATACCAACTATGTCTGCTAAGAACTTTTATTCCCTTGTCAGAAATTATAGAATCATGGTATGCAAACTGATTTAGTTTCTTGACTAAAATCAAATCATTGAATAGGGCATTAGCTGCATGCAAGCATTTAATTCACCATTGCATGTAGACACTTAGGGGAAACACAAAAAACCTTCTAATTTCTTGATATAATTTTTGGTTGCAACTTCTGAATTGGGAAACTGCTTAATTATCTTTCCGGACAATAGGGCTATTTTCATAGTGTACATAACTTTTGTCATCTATCTTGTTTTGTGGAAAGCTCCATGATACTTCATGCTAAACTTCTGAGGTTAAGATCCTTTTGTAACTAATAGCAGGCTGAGTTCAATAAGTTCTCGGTAATCCCCTCAAGTTTAACCTAATGCTAGGAATTCCTGAAAGCAGTTTTTTAAGCTTTGTTGTTCCTTCTCAGTTGCTCAAGGAAGTTCAGTATAGTAAAAGTAGCTTTATTAACTGGTGGATGTTGCAAGTAGTGGTTCTAGAATCAGCAACAATTTATAATCATTTTGTTAGTTAAAGCCACTTGAGTCTATTTAAGTCATTTGAGTCTATTTAATCGATTAAAAAAATCTTTTTGTTCAATGATGGTTTAAAAGCATTAGGCTTACCTTGTAAAAAGTTGTTTATATATGGACCGAATAAAGCCTCTATATTTAATGAATCCCAACAGTCATTAAGCATGACTTCTTCTACATGTCTGTGCCATGCAAATTACAACATTTGGTCTAGCTCTCTGCAGGCAAACACATGCTATCTTGTAATCTAACAAGTGAATGGATTAGTTCTCATATAAAACTATACCTAATAGCATTACAATAGGTCCATTACTCAAAACCTCCACAGTATTTGTAACCCTAAAGTTTGCGCAAAAATGATTTGTTGATTTGAAATTTAATAAACTATTAACATATCACAAAATTTAATAAATCATTGCTTTGTTAAAGCCTAACCTGTATTCAAGGATGTTGTTTCAAAGAACATGCCTATGATGTTTTTGTCTAATTTCTAATCTAACTAGCTTTTGTGATTAAAATTGGAAGGGGCTGCACCAAGAAGTTTAGTTCCATTGACTCCGGATACTAAAACAGGTAGACAATCATTGGTGTCTTTGGAGTCCATGGTAGTCATCAGTTTTCTGTTCCAATGTACATCCATTCACAGATTCCATTTTTCTTTTATTTTTTTGCTGATATGGGGCAGTACTGATGCTTAATATCGATTGACTAACCTGGAACTTAGATTTATCTTTGAAATATCTCCTTCACAGACAGATATTATCAAATGAGGGAATGAACTTATATTAGTATTACTAATGTTAATCCTCACCCTCCAGACAATAACATTTAGATTCTTAAAAACATAATGTGGAACAAAGTATGTTCACCAAATTTGCTTTTTGTGTTGCCTTTCAATTTCAGAGCAGGCTGAGCTGAGTCCAGCAATCCCCCAACCAATTCATCACAAGAACTGCTTGTTAACTCTATATTGCACTCCTTCACTTCAAGACAGCACTCTTTTCGATGTTATTTCTGATCAAATTGACCATGCCCTTTCTCTTTACTCTTCAGCCAATATCGTTGTTGCTAGTGGTGGCATTAATACTCATCACACTGAATGGCTTCTAGTGTCAGGTGAAAAGGCCTTTTATATATATATATATGTATATATATATATATATATATATATATATATATATATATATATATATATATATATATATATATATATATATATATATATATATATATATATATATATACATATATATATATATGTACATATATATATATATATATATATATATATATATATATATATATATATATATATATATATATACACACATATATATATATATGTATATATATATATATACACATATATATATATATATATATACACATATATATATATATGTATATATATATATATATATATATATATATACATATATATATATAGATATAGATATATATATATATATACATATACATATATATATATATATATATATATATATATATATATATATATATATATATATACATATATATATATATATATATATATATATATATATATATATATATATATATATATAAACTTTTGCCTACGAATCTCCAACACAAATAGTTAACTTTCCAACTCGCTTTCTAGACAACTTGAATCATTTACCTTCTCCTATTGACTTATGCCTTGTTTCTGAATATAGTCAGTGCTCAGTTTCTCCACATTTACCCTAAGGTGCTACTGATCACAATTTGATCCTCTAAAACTACTATCACATTCTTCTTCATTATTAGAATGGCTCTATCATTGTACCATTTACAACTACCTTAAAGCTGACTGGGACCCTTTCTGTGATTTTCTTTGTGATGGCCCTTGGGTAAAAATCTTTTGTCTTTAAGCTGATAAATGTGCTTTTTATGTAACTTCTTGGATTCAGGCTGGCATAGAATTTTTTATTTCCTCTTGGCCATTCCAAGTTAAGTCTCACTCTTCTCCATGGTTTTCCTCTCATTGTGCTGCTGCAGTTTCCAATTGTAAATATTACTTTCATATCTATAATCAAAACAATTCTCCAGAAAACATACGTCTGTTTACTATTGCTAGAAACCATTGTAAAAAGGCTTTGTCTAATGCCAAAGCCCGCTATTCTCAGGTCAAAAAATTTTGTATTTCATCTCAAAAGTTCGGTTTTTTTAATTTACATTAACTATTTCCCAGAAATTCTTACATATAAGGTAGCATTGTTCGCTGATGATGCTACCATTTATTCTTGTCTTGATAAGAAGCCAACACTCTGATTGCTTTGAGGAGGCATTTGAACTTGAAAAGGATATCACTTTTGCTGCAGCATGGGGTTCTTAGTGACTGGTGAACTTTAACTCAGATAAAAATCAATTTTTTTTTCAGCAAATTTCTATCGCAATAATCTAGATCTTCATATATTTATATATTTACCCTTAATCTTCTAGAATTAACTCTTACTTCCGGTCTTTCTTGTAGACCATATATCAAATCCATTGCAAAATCAGCATTTGTTAAGGTTGCATCTCTTTATCAACTTGCCACTTTCTTTCTCAGAATTCTATTCTTAATCTCTATAAATATCAAATCTGTCCTTGTATGGAATACTACTGTCATATCTGGGGCATATCTTCCAATGATGCCTTTGGTCTTTTTGACAAGGCACATAAACATAGTTGGACCTGCTCTTGCAGTCAACCATTATTACATTGTCGCAATGTTGCTTCTTTTTCTCTTTTCTATAAATACTATACAGGGCAATGCTCTAAAGAGCTTGCATTTCTTGTGCCATCTACTAAAATTCATTCTCATGTTACTCATCATTCAAATAAGTCTCGTTCTTTAACTGTTACTGTTCCTAAGTTCTTGAAAAATTTTTATTTGTTTAGTTTTTTTCCTTAAACAACAGTCCTTTGGAATTCGCTCCATTTATCTTGTTTTCCTAATTTATATAATTTGCAATTTTTTAAATTGTCTGTTAATCGTTATCTTGCTCTATAAACTTCATCTTTTCTCTTTCAGTAACTTTCTGCTCTTATAGTGGTTGCTTGATGCTTTTGTTTGGAAGTGAAGATGTTTAAATTTGAAAAAATAAAATAAAAAAAAGGTAATTTTTAGTAGTCTGTTATGTGTAATGTTTTTTCTATTGCATTTCTAAAATATCCAATTCAATGTTTTAAAGTACTGTTACAGAGACTAATTTATTGTAACTATTCCATATCAGGTCAGGTTCAGAATCATCATGATTACACTGCTACTGGTAACATGTAACTCAGTACTACATCCCCCATGCCCTGCTGCCTTGTAGGGTTTGCTTTTTTAGGCAAAGGCTAGGCGAAATAAACTCCAACATGATATTTCCCTGCATTTGGGCTCTTGGTTGAGAAAAGGCTGGAGGTGGTGTCGTTAACTGCATCCAGTTACTGTCTTATCAAAAGCCTTATAAGCAAAAATTTAGAAGTAAGCAGAATAATTCTGATGACAAGCCTCACACCCCTTCTTCAGTTGTTAGGCTGACATAGATGTAAACTGGTGTTAAATTGTTTCCTGCCTAGGACAATGAATACTTAAATTTCTTGCATTTAATCATAAATTTTTGCTTGTGCCTCCTTTATAGTGGCTATGCAACTTTCCTGTTGTTTCCTAATTACAGTACAGCTCTAAAACAAAGTTTTATTGGTTCTGAAAATGGTTGATAGTAAGCTTTCTTATAAAGAGGTTGATTCCATCAATAGCTATACAATGTCAGAGTATTAATAGTGCCATGATGGGCATGTGTGGTGTTCCTGTTGATGCTTTTGGTATGCATTGTTAAGGGCTTTTAAGGAGCCCTAAGTTACAACTTTGGATTAATTATCAGAACTAAGACAACTGCATAGCTTATTGCTTGAGATGCTGTGATTTATCTATGAATGAGTCAAGTTTTCTTTAAACTTAAACTATGCCCAAAGTAAACAAAAATATTAAACATTAAAAACCATACTCACTAACTTTTTTAATATATCTTTCGCAAATATTTGTGGTCTTCGAAGAAACTTTTCATCATTTGAATCTTGACTCTTTCAAAAATCACCAGACCTCACTCCTTGATTTATATCTAATCTCTAGACCCTAGCTTGTGTTCAGTTTTTCTTGTTCTCTTTTGGGGGAACTCTCCTTATGTTCATCCATAAAGTAAGTATGCTTACTACATACATAATTTATGAATGCAACAATATTTTACCACCATCCCCCTTGTATGCACTTGTATGCATTAGCAACCTCCTCCTTCTGCATACATACTGATTATTTATTACGAAATCAAAACCAATTTACCCAACTCACAAACTTTTTAAAACATTAAAAAGAAAAAGCTTTTAGTTAATTCAATATATCTCTGTTACATCTTCTTCATTTCCAGTTACTTCTGGGTCTACCTCAATGTTTTATTCTTGATCCTTTAATTTTTCTTATCTACATTAATGATCTTCCTGATGCAATCTTACATCTAAAGTGGCTCTATTTTCTGACAACTCAACTTAATACTCCTGTCTCGACAAAAAGTATTTTCTATTAGATTGCTTAGAATATATAGCCAATCCTGAAACTAATATCACTTCTGTTGCAGATTGGGGTTTGCAGTGGCTTGTGAACTTTAACTCTAACAAAACTCTTTGCTGCAAACAACTATTGCAATACTGTTGACATTCCTATATTGATGAATGGCAATCCTGTCACTGAGTCCGCTTTTTACCTCTTCGTGGATTATCGCTTACTAGTGACCTTTAACGGAAATTATACATACAATTGAATGCAAATTTAGCATTTATTCTTCTTGCCATCATCCTACTTCTGATTCCATTCTCTGCCTCTACAGTCTTATCACAGAGGACCCCAGAAGAGCGTTTAACTTAGAAGTTCACCCGTTCCTCTTTACTAATTTGGGTCATCCATATGTACACCAAAAATTTGAAAATTTAGGCCCCTTCCCCCATCCTCTTTTTGTTGCCATGTGTACTTTTAAGTCCCCTCCCCCCCCCCCTGCTCCTTTTAAGTATGTACACTTATGAAATACCCCCTCTTTTTTTATGAATTAAAAAAGATTGAATTTGATATATATATTTGTAGACATATAGTATATGTCTTCAAATATATATCACAAATATCTATTTTAATAAAGTTAATTTACTAATGAATTTGTAAGTTTGTTTGGCCGACAGATTAATGCAAGCAATTCCGCATTTAAGGCCCTTAATTGAATCACAGTCAAGTCATAATTTACTTTTTATATTTTTTTTATTTTTTTTAATGACCAATCAAATAAAAATTAACTTTACTATGGGTGGACATTTTTTGAGACACCCCTTTTTTTATTTTTTCAAAATTTTGTTTTAATGATGAATCAAATGAAAATTAACTTTATTTAAGGCAAATGTTTATTTGAGGAAAAGAATGGTTATTTTTTTTAAAAAGTTGTTATTTTTATAAAAACATTTACTTATTAACAAGTACTTGTTAATTGTAAAAAATTAGAAAAACAAACATAACCAAGGAATTTTTCTTTAAATTAATGTGTACTTACTTTTATATTGAATCCTCTCTCCCAACCCTTCCCCATAACTTTTTGTACTCTATTTGCAGACACATACCTCTCTCCCTTTGAATGTACAAACTTTATAGACGGCCCCTAATTACAATAAAACGCAGCATTAACTGCAATTGTAAGAACAATCTTTCTTAGTATTACAATTAGAGCAAACTTTTATGTAGTTTTTAAGAGCTTAGAAATTTTTAATTTTTTTTTAATATTAAATTTTTTTTTGACTGTTTGCAAAAGTTTCTAATTCTTTATGCAGTTTTTATTTTTTTCAGCTGTATTTTAAAAAGATTGCTTTTAACATTGTTTAACTTTTAGCATTTGAGTTTTAACTTTTAGCATTTGTTATTTATTAGAGTTTACATTTGCTTAAGTTTTTTTTTGAAATTTCCATTTCTTTTAGATATTTAGGTTTATATTTATTATATTTTATATAAATGTTTTTTAAATATTATTTACCCTTTTTTTTTTTTTTCTCGTTAAATAGAAAAGAATGAAAAAAAATGATTTTAAATGATTGTACAAATATTTTACAACTTTATTTAAATTTAAAAAAATGCTAATTCCATTGTAGTTAAAATATTAGTTATAGATATTATAAATATTATAAATTATTAATTAATATGTATAAATATTATATATTTATGCATATTATGTATATTTTTGTGGAATATCTTTAGTATATTGAGTTTTTTTAAACTTTTTTTATTTCATAGGTCAAAGAAAAGATTATTGAATTAAATGATGATGTTAAAACAACTTTTGATAATCAAATTTTGCTCAAACCAATTTTGTTTGAGGGTTCAGTCTTATTCCCTGTGGAATACCTAGACAATGGTACTAGAACTGAAAATTATTTTTATAATCCTCAGCTGTTTCCAATTGAAGGTATACTAACTCTACAAAAGGTTTATTTTCAAATTAAAATTAGTTTATTAAAACAAGATGTACTTTATTATCAATAATAAAGTATGTTCTGGTAGTATGTTACTTCAATAACTTTTTTAAACATGTTTTTATATTTATATTTAGTTATGATTTATTATCAAGTATCAATTTATGCTTTACTTTTTTGCAAAGAGAGTATTTAAATTGATTTAAAAATCAATTTAAATACTCTCTTTGCTAGTAAAAATGTAAATGAAAGTTATAAAACACTACTGGCTGAATACAAGTTTAAAAAATATGTCTACAAAAATTAAAGAAAAAATCCGACCCATCATGACTGAAAAGCTTGTTACCTGATTTGTACAAAAAAAAAATAGAGAGAAAACTCTGACCAAATTGTTAGGTGTGTAAGTGAAACACATTAGCTTAGTTACGGAATACAGAAATACAAAACATAAATGTAAAAATGTTAGCTGTTAAGAGTTTTGAAATTTAATTTTTTTGTTTACCTAACAACAACAAAATTATTTGTTTTACTGACTAATCGACCTCTTAATTGATTTAAATTTTGTTTGTATGTAATGAGTGTAAATATAGTCTGTAATATAAATGTAAAATGTTAAAAATAATTTTTTAAGCCCAAAATTGCTTCATTCTTTTCAATTTTTGCTTCCTTAAATATTTAGCATTTATATAGATTTTAATTAGTACAAATAATTCTAGATACTTGCAAAAATCTAAACATTGATTAACTTTAATAATGGAAGCAGTTTTGAAGGGGAAAAAAAGCTAGCCAGTCATTAAGTAAAGCCGACAATAATGTACCACAACAGACTCTGTTTTGTCATATAAATATCATAAACAAGTTTGCAACTGGCTATAAAAAGCACCTAGACAGGTTTTATAACACTTTTGAAATAAAACTTAATTTTATTTAATATAATATAAAAATATAAAACAAAATATTTTTATAACGGGTGATGCGGAAGTTATCGGACAAATCCTAATTTCATCATTTGAGCATAATAATTTGTTTTTGTGGTTTTATGCGTAGCCATAAACGTTCTATAAAATATAAACTTTATTATATGAAACACAATTATTTCAAATGAGGTTAAATGCAGCTGAACGAGAATCTTTTCAAAAGCGACTAAAAATGTTTTTTGTAAATAAACCTAATATAAAAAAAAAAATCGTAAATCATTTTGAAAAGGAAGGATTTGCTCGAAGTACAATATATGATAACCTAAAACGACTTGAAACTGTTCAATTGTTTTCTGATAGAAAGCACCCTGGTTGTCCGACATCCTGGACTAGAGAAAAGAAAGCTGAATTAACGAGACTTGTCAACAATCAAAAAGAGGTCAGTCAGAGAAAAATAGGTATTAAATTCGATGTAAATCAATCGACAATTGGTTGTCAGTTAAAAAAAATGAATATTAAATATAGAAAACGTGAAAAGACTCCAAAATACACTATACAACAAATAAAACAAAGAAAAGAAGCAGGAAACTAGTTAACCAACTCTATAACACAAAATCGCTTCTAGTCATCGATGGCGAAAAATACTTTTGTTTTGCAGGGGACAACATGCCTGGAAATTCTGGATACTACACAAACAACAAAAAGACATGCCCAGAAAGTGTTCGTTTTATAGGAAAAGAGAAATTTCCAAAACAATCATTAATGTGGATAGCCATATCTGACCGTGGTATGTCTGGACCATTGTTTCGCACTTCCAAGGCTGTAGCAATCAATTCATCAATCTATTTTAATGAATGTTTAGAAAAACGGCTTCTTCCATTTATTCACAAGTATCATGGATACTTTAACTATTTATTTTTGCCAGATTCAGCAAGCTCTCATTATTCTAAAGATTCTCTAAATTGGATGGACCAATATGTCTATTACGTTGATAAAGAATCCAATCCCCCAAATGTGCCTGAAGCACAACCAATTGAAAATTTTTGGGGACATTTGGCACAGAAGGTTTACGAGGGAGATTGGCAAGCTTCAACAGAGCAAGTTTTGATTGATCGCATTAAACTAAAACTACAAGAAATTGATTTAAACTTTTTACAGTCGCATATGAAAGGCAAAATTGAGATCACTTGCAGATGGTGGTGTTTTTTCATATAAAAAATAATATATATTTATTAAAAGATAAATGCTTTATTTAAAAAAATATAATAGTAGTTTGTTTTTTTATTTTTAAATAAGTTATTGACAATTTTATTTTGTCCGATGACTTCTGCATTACCCGTTATGTATAATCTATCCTTTCTATCCTTTAAAAAATTATATTTCGTTCCTTTAAAGATGAAAAACTTTTTAATATTTTTTTCCTTTTTTTTTTTATTAACTTATTTTTTTTAGGTGCCCTAAGAAGTCCTTACTAAGGTAGTCACAGAGCACTGCAGAAGAGCATTTAATAGGAAGTTCATGCCTCCTCTCCAACCGATGTTGCAAAACTTGCCTGGAAGCGGGGTTTGAACCGCAGATCTTATGTTTCTGAGGCAAGTGTGCTACCTCAGCGCCACGGCTGCTCTTAACTAATGTTCTTAATAAGGCTAAAAAGTTCAATTTAATTACAAATGTAATTGTTAACAATTACATTGTAAATAAAATGCATTGCTAAAAATCATTAAAAAAGATATAAAATAAAATGCATTGCTAAAAACTCATTAAAAAAGACTGAAAAAAGACTAAAAAAATAGAAAATAGCAAAAACATTGCTAAAAAATATAAACTTTTTTGTACTAAAATGCCGAAAATAAACTTTTTTATTTGAAATTAATAGTTCAGTAAACTAAAGATTGATGTCTCTCCAAGATTTATATTGAAACATACTTGTCAATCTTTAGTTTACTAAACTATTAAATTTAATTTTTCTATTAGATTTTTTAGCATATGTTTTTGCCTTTTTTTTTACTTCTGTTTGCACCTTTAAAAAATGTTCAAGTATATCAATTGCACTGTTCCATCATATCTTCGAATCACAAAATAAGGCTTTTATTTTCGAAACTTTTCAATTATACTTCGTTGAAGTTCATCATCATTGTTCACTGGTGATCTACAATATTTTTCAACTAATTTCTTATTTTTGCCACAGTTTCTTGATACTCAAGTTTCAATAATCAAATAAAATCATCACTAACTGTATGAACAGTCTGAATATCATCACCAACTTCAGTTCCATCTTGATGATCACTGTAACCTTGATCATAATCTACAGCTTTATATCACTATCAACAGGGTTGTTATCAGAACCATGTGCATCAACTTTGTCTTTTGTATAGACCACATCAATCACACAATAACATGGTTGTAACACATTTGATGTTCAGGTTTAGTGTCATGACCAATTTTTTTCATTAAGCTACCTCCATCAGTCACAGAAGCTACAATGTCTTTGTCCAAATTTAAATCAATTGAGTTAAGTTTATCACTGATCAATTTAATGGCTTGTGTTATTAGCATTGTACCTTAGATTATTAGTGTTTTTAGTGATTGAAATCCTTCATTATGATAATTATGTTAATATCTTTTTTGTTTTTTACTGAAGTATATTTGTGAGTATACTAAATGTAAGACTAAAATTGTGTTTATTTTCAAAATTAATTTTCAAAGAAAGAAACTTATTACTTGACTAACCTGAGGGTTTTAATGACAAAATTACGAATGGTTTGAGGACTTTGAGGGATTCGGTATCCATGGGCACCAAATGCTGATTGCAAAGTTTGACTTTTACAAATGGTTTAAAATTTAATTCCATCAAAAAATCATCCTTGAAAAAACTTGCAATTCATCGTATTTTGGCAGCAGGAATGATTGCCGAAGCCTCTGCCACATAGTTATTGCATTTAAAAATTTTATATTTGTGCTTTGTTTTTATAATGTCTTATAATAGCTGTTGTTGTTGAGCCAGGTGTTTTGAGAACAATTTTACAGAGTTTACACTTTGAACTCTGGAATTCTTTAAAAAAATCGAAATAGCCTCCTGCCTCAGATCTTCTAGTTGTGCTTACATCATCAAACTTTTTTTTTCGTGCAACTAAAACTTTTATTAGCTCATCAAAGCTTATTAACTTGTCTTATTTTTTTAATTCAAAATCTATTTTATGGGTTAAATTGTTACATATGTTTAATTGCTAAAGAAACGCCATCACCATGGCATTTGCTTTAACAATTGAAAATATGTAACAATTTTAGTTTTAAAACATAAAAGTAGCATTCTCAATCTATTCTAAATCTATTCTATATCAATTCTAAATTCTAAAATGAGCAGCCGTGCATTATGCATCGCCCTTGCGGAAATAGGATTCTGTACATATTTTTTAGTGATTTTCATATTTAAACTTTTTAAGTTTTTTTGCATTCAGATTTTGAATTCTCTATAAAAAAATAAATATTTTAAGTTTTTTTAAACTTTGATATTTTAAGAGTTTTTTCAAGTTTTTAAAAAATTCACATTTTTGTTAAAATCCTTTCATAGTATATGATAAATGTAAAGTTTCTATACTATTTTTATGCGAAGTTAAAATAATCATATATTTAATTGAATGTAAAACTAGAAGTAGAAAAAAAAGGTTTTTGCATAGCATTTTTTTGCTGATTTTTTGATTTCTTAAACATTGATTGATTTTAGCATGTGGTCACAGAGGTCGCCTCGGATTTTTTGAATAGAATATAGCTACTATGAATTGACTTAACTGCCATGCAAAAATATTCAGGCAACCTCTGTGACCTCATGCTTTAAAATCATTTTTACTACTGTGAGTTTTATTCAAAAACCAACTAAATTCTGTGAAGTAAATGAAAATTCTGTATTTTAATAACATACAATTTTACCTTGCAATGGTTTTTATAAATTATCAAATTGGCTACAATCACTTTTCTTCAACTTTTAACACATGCATTTCCCCCAAGGCATATATTCTTAAGAAAAAATTGCAAAGTTTGTGCCAAATTTTTCAGTCTAAGTTTATTGCACTAAATAATGCTGGCTGTAGGTTAGTTTCAAAATTTTTTGAAGACTGGCTTCTGAGTTGATGAAAAACTTTAACAAATGTGGAAAAAAAAAGCAGTTTGTTCTTCACTAAATTCAAAAATTTTCTTGATAAAAAAACAGACCCTGAGCAACAGATAAGGAAATATGAGGAGGGACAGCTTATTTTAAAAGAGGGCGAAAAGCTGAAAACACATTTTATACATGTTTTTGAAGAAATACTGTAACAATGGGAAAACCTGAAGCAGGTATATTTACTGTTCCTTGTGCACCAAAACCTAGAAAATCTTTTTTAGAACTCAGGAGCAGGATGAAATGTAAAAGAACTGATAATCTTCAGGGAAAAGAACTGGAAGAACTTCAACTTGTTGTAAAAAGGTTTGCATCTAATCCCTCTACTGCACCCAGGTCTACTTTATATGGTCCAAACTTATTTTTGCATACTTTTTGCAGTTAGTTTTTGCAGACTAACAGACAGAACATGGGCTGAATTTAAGAAAATTGTTGCACAAAATTATCATCATGTTCCTCCAGATTTGACCAAGTTAAAAGAGTACAAAAAATTGACATATCCAGAGCAGGTGGAATATTCAGAAGTAAAATGTAGTCTCTTCAATATGATCAAACATGCAGTTTCTAAAGTGTTTGAGTATCTTTTGGAGTATGAAGCTAATTCTATTAAAGTTTTAGCATAGGAGGAACGTGATAACATCTATGTTATTTGCAAAATGGGAGGTGATGGTCAGAGTGACTAATCTGAGTTTTAGAATACAGCAACTATGAAGAGAGTTTTGGATGATTCCACTGTGTATAGTATAGTATTTGTATTGCTGGAGGTTCGAAAAGGAAAAAAGGTAACATGGAAAAATTGTAATCCAAATAGTCCAGATGCAACCCATTATCTTATGTTTTGTTTTGCCAAAGAGACTGCTAGTTTTATTCAAGAAAAGTTTGAACATTTACAAAATGAAATTTTGTCTTTAGAGAATATTAAGTTTGCACTACATGAAAATACTTTTGTTATAAATTCAAGTTTGTCAACTATTTATACCACAATGAATGATGGTAAAACACTTAATGCTGTGGTATTGAAATTGCTTAAAAAAAATTTAGCATCTTAGTGCTGTCATGTATGTCAAGCAAGTCCTAAGGAGTTTAATTTGGAAACTATTTGGAATTAAGATAAAATTGCAGACAAGAATATATTGAAACTTGAAATTTGCAGTCTTCATTTGTGGATATGCAGCATGGAGTGGGTCTTCAATACTGCTTGCAAACTTCCAGCAGTGAAACAAGGAAGAAAAATTCCAGCAAAAAACAGCCAATAATTTATTGAAAACGAAAAAAATTCTAGCACTTATTTAAAATACAATTAAAAATAAGGGTATCTTGTCAGTAAGGGAAGTGGTACATCCAATACTGGTAATGTTACACGAAAATTCTTTAATAATCCATCTGTGACTGGAAGAATTTTAAATTTGAATACCAATATGATCAAACTATTTAGGGACCTGCTCATTGATATGAACAGTGCAACCACAAGACCAGATGTAAAAATTTTCGAGCAGAAATCTGAACGTCTGTTTGGTCTCATTTCTAACAATCAGTTTTTGAAAGCCATTCTAATGTCACAGTCTGAGCAAAAAATGGTAGTTCATGGTGTTTTCTTTTATTAAATATTTTAAGTATCCTATAGGTTCTTTGTCTGAGAGTGTCATTGAAGCCAAAAAAACTGCACGAGTAGGTCATGCACGTTTAACTTTTTTTAAAATACTAGGGATACAGCTAATTATTTATTTTTGACATCTGACATTTATCTATACTGCAAAAAGAACAAAATGCAAAAGGTATAAAAGCTAAAGTGCAAGAAGATTCAGCTGATAACTGTTCTTAAGGTAAATATTAGAAAAAGCTATGCGTATCTTTAAATTTAGATATTTAATGTTATTGTTTAATTTTATTAATGATACATTTTAGGTGCTGGTGGTAGCCAATCTGATATTTTTGAGGTCTTTTCACATAATCAACACAGTATGTGTTTTTTATGCTTGCAAAAAAAAAAATTAATTGTCAGAAAAGTTTAAACATAAGAATCCCGAACTTTTATGTTTGAGGAAAAATTGCATCAGTTCACCTCAAATTGACTCAATTTTGCCATGTTTTTGTTTTCCTTAAAAATGTGTCTAAAGTCCTATTTCTACTTGATGGATGCCTAGTGCAATTCTTGAAGGCTTGTTGTAAATATTAAATGTTGCTCCACATAAGGATTTATTCATTATTTTAGCATCAGAATCTTTATTCTGGTATCAAAGGGAATGGAACTTCTGGATATTTATTTTACTTTTATTTATAATAAAATACTTATGTTATTTCCTTCTTTATTTCCTTCTTTATTCTTCTTCTTAACATGAAAATATACATTTTAGACAAGGTGTTGGTGCATGCTATTTCCTTTTTTATATAATATGAAAATATAAGTAGGAGACAAAAAATGCCTGTAACCCCAAAAAAATATAAACTGATACATCAGACATTGAGTTTTAAATATCAAAACTATCAGTTTTATATCTTTTTAATCAAAAATTGAATAAGTCTGGATAAACCACCTAAATAACCGGAATGAAACCCGTTTTAAAAAAGGCCAGACTTTTTTATAAATATATATATAAACAAACAATATCTCATGATTAATACTTTGTTAAAAAAATTACTTCAAAATGTTAAACAGTTCTCCAGTTATAAGGCTATTTCTTTTTTTTCTATCAGCGCAACGCATTGTGCCGTGGTGCAGTGGTAGTGTACTTGCCTCAGAAACACAGGATTAGTGGTTCAAACCCTATCTTTAGGAAAGTTTTGCAACATCAGTTAGGAAGGAGGCATGAACTTCCAATTAAATGCTCATTTATGGTGCTCTGTGATAAGACCGTAAGGACTTCTTGGGGCACCTAAATAAAGACTACAAAAATTTTCCATTTTCCATTTGTGACTTAAACTTTAAAAGTGTTGCTTTTGAAAAAAAGTATTGCCCAACAGAAATTAAGAGTAACAAAAACTGTCTGACAAAGTCACAGTTTAAAAAAGATTTTGATTTAACTGTTAAAATGATAATAAAGAATCTAATTTTTATATATACACATGTTTGAACATTTAGAGAGAAAAAGGTTTTAATTTGAACCTCTTAAAAATGGCAAAAGTTTGAATGTTCAAACCTGAACATGTTCAAACTGGAAGACCTACTCTTGACATATAGATCTAAAGATTTTGATAAAGTTTGGTTTGCCGGTCTTCTCCATAAGCTTGCTTCATATGGTGTATCTGGTAAAGTTTTTGAGATTATCAAATTATTCTTTTCTAACCACTTTATCAAAGTCATCTACTCTTTATTTCCAGTAACTTCTGGGATACCCCAAGGTTCTATCCTTGGTCCTGTATTGTTTTTTATCTAGAATAATGATCTTCATGACAATTTTACATCAAAAATGGCTCTATTCCCTGATGACTAAACTTTATACTCCTGTCTTGACCAAAATCTTCACCTTTTGACCTAGAACAGGCAGCTGATCTTGAATCTGATCTCACTTTTTTAACAGTTGTCATATTTGGTTTGGTTCTTCTAATGATGCTCTTTTATTTCTCTATTAGACCATTTAATTTTAATTTCTCGATTAGACCATGTCCAAAAATGCATTGTAAACATAGTTGGACCTGCTTTATCTGCCAAGCTTGAGCCTCAATGAAGCCATTGTTCTTGAAAACTGAAAGGGAATAATACCTAATGAAAGGTGTCTTCCTTATTCCCTGAATTCTAAAATCAATGTATTGTCTTAAAAAAATGAAACAAAATTTTACAATCGACATTCGGCACAACGAATATTGTGACATTTCGAAGCCATATTAAGGGTCCAAAGGTTTTTTTTTGTTTGCTTTTTGATTTCTTTTGCACTTAAAAGAAAATCCATTTCTTTCAATTGATTAATTTCAATAGCAATTTTGTTAATGGCTTGATTCACCAACACGCAATACTTATAGTTAGGAAGGGCTTTTCTTTGGTTAACTCTCAAAGATTTATCAATGTTAACCCAGCTAAAATCATTAATTAAAGATGATGGTGCTAATCCAACACATATCTTCCATACTTGGGTTCTAATAGCCATTTGATACTCTTGATCTAATGATAGCAGGTTCCATTTTTAAAAAATTGGTTTTGTGTACCTTGTTTGGGGCCAATAATCTCAAGAGCTTTATTTTGTAAACATTTAAGTTGCATAATTTTTTTTGATATATTGTTTCCCCAAATTTCAACACCATACATAAAATGGCTTCTAATTAAAGCATTTTATAAAGCAACTTTAAATTTACTAGGCAATAGTTTATTGAACTTTCTATGTAGGTAGATGTCTTTACTTTTTATCTTTTTTGATGTTTGTACTATATGGCAATGCCATTTCATTTTGTCGTCCCAAAAAATACCAAATATCATTATTTTCATTTTTTTAGGATTAAGGGTTAGCTCATTTGTTAAAAATCAATTACTAATTTTTTCTAGTTCTCTGAAACATTTTTCTCCATATCGGTTTTATTTCCTTTTTTATAAACAGATTTTATCATGGCTAGTTTTAATTCTTGTGGGAAACATCTAGTACTAATAGAATTATTAATCATTTTTGTTAAAAAATGAGTGCAACCTGATAAGCAATATTTAATTAACCTATTACTTATTAATTCAAAACCACAACTACTTTTTGGAGCAAGACTATTGACAATTTTTTTAATAGATTTGTTAGAGTTTTTTTCAACTTTTATTAAATTATCACCTTAATTATCCATTTCTTACTGTCCCTTTTACAATGTATCAGCTGTTGCCTAAAGAAATTATTTTTTTGACAATGGATTGTTTTTTTATATACTTTTTTTTTAAATAAAAGAAGTTTTAAATCATCTTTTCCTCTACTAACCTTTGAGCCTAAATTTGTTATAAACTTTCTTAAATTGAGCAAATCTCTGGTCATCTATTGGTTTTTCGGTAAAAATTGCCGTTTACTCACAACCTTTTTTTCTGGCGCTATAATGTCTAATTCAATCTATTGTTACAGCTGAAATTCATGATTACGATATAACCATAATCATGAATTTCAGCTGTAACATTAGATTGACTCCTAATTAAAACATGATCAAGATATGTACTAGACACTAATCTAGTCGGGCCATTAATTATATTAATAAAGTTGTACTCTTTGAAGATGTTAATGTAATCTAGAGAGGATATTGAGTTAAGAAAGTCGGTTTTGAAATCACTACAAAATATTGTGTTAGCCCTATTGTTTTCATTAATAATTTTTTCAATTAATTTCAGTTTCTCTTTCTCCATCTGAAAGCTCATAAATGTTTACAATTTTCCATTTACTATTTCCTCATAGCTTAATTCCCATAGATTCTCCCATATTTTCGTAAAAACCAGTATTAATTATTTTAAAAGTAATTCCATTTCTAACGTAGGCACCAGTTACACAACCTCTTGAAATCTGAAAAGTGGTATATTAAAAGACCAATAAATTTATCTAGCTTATAGTCCATAAAATCTTTAATTTCCACACTTCTTGCAAAATAATTACGTCTATTGTTATTTTCATAGACTAATTCTTTTAATAATTCAAAATTACTACAAAAGACTGCGTATATATTATACAATAGCATTTAAATGACTGTTTTTATCAATGAAATGTTTGTTTTTATCAATCATAGTTAAGCTAGTTGTGGTTGTTTATATTTTGTGACTTTTTTAAAAAAAACTTCAACTTCAAAATTTTTATTAATTCTAATTTTCTTATCTTTGATGATGAATCGAAAGGGCTGATTTTTGGATTGATTATTTAATTTAATTCTCTCTGCAATAAATAATTTTCTGCTTTCCCATTGTGCAAAGGTAAGGTTAGGGTTGATATAAACTTTGTTTTTATATTTGTCAATTTTACTCAATTTGTTGGATTCTTTAATTACTTTCTGAGCAGAATGCTTGTTAATCATTTCAACCATAATTGTTCCTGGCTTTTCACTTTTTGAATTAAAATGTTGATGGTGCGTAATTTTGTCAAGTTTTATCAAGTTTTAATGCTGCAAAAGTTTTATTTAGTGCGTTTTTATCATTGTCTATTTTTTTGTTTATACCAATTTCTTTTGATTCATTAACAATTAACGCCATATATTATTAAATTTTTCTCTCCGTTCTTTCCAAGATTTCTATAGAGAAAACATTTAGAATACTAGCCTCTTGGTCATTTATCTTAGGTTTATCAGCAGTAAAAAGACTGCTAAACAAAACTTTAGAACTTTGGCTATTTATTTTTCCATTTTCTCAATCAGCAACATGCTTTTCGAGAAGTTCATTCTGCTTTAGTAAATCGTGTATTAAGATTTCAAGTGTTTCAAATTTCTTGTCTTGAAGTTCTTTATAAATGTTAAAATCACAACTTTAACAATTAACAATTATTAAATTATTTTTATTAACATTTACAATTAAAATTTTTATTTTAATTTTAATTTTTATGAACATTAACAATTATTAAATTATTTTTTAATTTTTGTACAAATTTAAGTATAGAAAATAAAACATGCCTTCATGCTGTAAAGGCGGAAGTTGTATCCATATACGTATAAATAGAACAGTAATAATAATACAGAAGTTGTATCCATATATGTGTAATCTTTGTTCAAATTCTTTTTTTATTGAGTTAATTTTAATTTTTAAAGTATGTTTATTTTCTTATGTCATTTGATCTTAGAGTCCGTCCTTTGCCAACAACATCAAAACGTTATTTCACGGTACAGCACAATAGCAACTATCTTTTCTTTAGCAACAAACAATTACATAGGTAAGTTTAAAATATCATCTTTTAATCAAAATAGTTTGTTGAATCATTCAGAATGTAAGTATGTTTAACTACATTTAGAATTGATTAATGTTATTAGTAAATTTATTTATTCTTTATAGCTAATTCTCATGAACAAAAAACTATTCTAAATGCTTTTTATATATCATATGAGGAGTGAATTTTCGAAAGGTGTTAACTTCGAGTAAATTTATTTGGAGAAATTGTTGAAAAACTACTTATAGGGACACAACAACAAAAATGATATTTTTTCTATCTATTATTATGACCTAGAGGCTATTATTAGATCTGGAATTTAAATATATGATAGATTTCAGTATATAAAATTTCAAAATGGAACAAACTCAAAATTTTTATTTTTGTAAATCAGCACCTTTTGAAATTGGGGAAATTTTAATAAATTGCTGTAACTAATGTTTGAAGTTATTATTATTAGTTTTTATTTTTTATTAGTTTATTTTTTTTTTATTAGTTTATTATCATTTTATTAGTTTATTTTTTATTATTTATTTTTTGTTTTTTTTTTGTTGTTGTTTTTTTATATAAAAAAAAATGAGAACAAACCAAATAAAAAAATGTAAAATTTAGAAAAAAATTATCTAGCAGTGGCAGATTGGCTAAATATATTTTACCGGTCAGGTAAATAATTAAGGGGCCTTTCCAACAAACAAATATTGCTAAAAGGGCCCTGGCAGCAACTTTCTTAAGAATAAGCCATAACATGAAGACTGAAATCACAAATCATCAATTTATAATAAATTAAAATAGCAATAACTATTCTTTAAGCAGTTTGAGGACGAAGTTTTAGCTCAGAGGACGAAGATGCATATCTTTGTTCATATCCTCATCACATTCATTTCTATAAAAAAGTACTTTTATTGAGAGACATTAGCATATAAATTCCAAGTGGTCATTCGATAGAATTTCCAATTTTGTCAGTAGTAACTTTAACTGTGAAAACAATTTTTCATATTTTATTTGTGTTACAGAAATAGTACAGGTAATCTTATAAATTTGATACAAATACACCATTAAGTCTATATGCAGGGGTCCTACTTTTTTTTAAATTCACAGGTTAATAAAAGCAGTCAAACTGGTTACAGGTTTCAAGAATGGCAAAGGCAATGTTTTAGCTTCATGACACGTCTTTGCATCTAAATTTTCTGCTTCACTTACACATGATTGACATCAAGTTGACAAAGACTGTCAAAGATGACTCAGCAAATGCTCCAATATCACTGTTGCAGCATTTGATTTGCAACTTTGTTTCACCAATCAATTTCTATCTTTTCATTGTAATTTAAATTTGTGTTCCAACAAGTTTAATTCATTTTTTTATGACACTTTTACAAATGTTGCAACATTTTGCAGTAGGTTAAAAAATAAAACCATCTGATTGCAGCAGCTGGTTGTCTATTTCACAACTAAGTTGAGAACATGACTATATTACTAAATATGTATATGGTGGTCTGCAGCTTCAGTAATCTTTTTCTGAAGCCTTTTTTATTGACTCTGATACCTTCAAGCACTTTCAGTGCTGTCCAATAGGCAGTATTTTAAATCAAACCCGAGCCATTGTAGCATCTCATGTGCTCTGCAAATTTAACTCTCCACCACCTCATACTTGAATTATCACTTATGTACTCTGTGAATTCAGCTTAATATCTCTTTAATATTGTGGTTGCTCTGACAAAAGTTTTGTCAGTATTTCTGTTTTGTGCTCCAGATTTTTGCATAATGATATGTGACTTGAATGAATAATTTAATTTAAAAAAGTGGCGACTTATTTGAAAATATAAAATTAAAATCAAAATCTAAATTAAATCTCCGTGTTTTTACATTAAGTCAAAAAAAAAGAGTATTTAAACTGTTTTAATCAATTCTAGAGTTGTTGAGATTTACTAAATATTAAGTAAGTTGAACATAAGAAATTCTATTGTACTCTTCTACTGTTCTTTAATTCTGTAACAAAATATGTTTTAAAATTTTTTTTCAATTTTCTTCAATAACAGTAAAATAATAGGAATGCAACAATTGCTCTTTTAAAATAACTATTATTGCATCCTTAAAAATTTAACATAAATAAGCTCTATTAAAATAGCTTGCTAATAAATATGATTTATATATAAAAATTTTATCAAGAGTTTTGTGACATGTAACATTTATTAGGGGCGTAAATAATAATTATTTTAATATTATTTGATAATTGTTATTAGGCATATAACAATTATAATAAATTCTTTTTTTATAAGGCACTGATACAAAAATATAAAAATAAAGTTGATTAAGTATTTTTGATAAATTATTAAACAAATAAAAGACCTAATGTTAGTTTTTTTTTTTTTTTTTTTTTTTAAACATCTTCGCTTCCAACAAGGCTGCAAGCAGCCACTAATTAAAGTTGGAAGTTACTGTAAAAGAAAAGATGAAGATTGTAGAGCAAGATAACAATTGACGGACGATTTAAAAGATTGCAAAATATATGAATCAGGAAAGCAAGATGAAGGAAGCGAATTCCAAAGAACTGATGTTCGAGGAAAAAAACAAGACGAATAAGCATTTTTGGAGCACTTAGGAACAGTCACAGAAAAAGGATGACACTTAATTGAATGACGAGTAACACGAGAATGAATTTTAGTAGATGGCACAAGAGACGCTAGCTCTTTAGAGCAGTGCCCATTATAGTATTTGTAGAAAAGAGAAAGAGAAGCAACATTACGACGATGTGATAATGGTTGAAGGTTGGCTGCAGGAGCAGGTCCAACTATGTTTACAATGCGTTTTTTCACCTTTTCTAAAAGAGAAAGGGCATCATTAGAAGATCCGCCCCAGATATGGCAACAGTATTCCATACAAGGCCGGATTTGAGATTTATAGAGATAGAGAATAGAATCCAGAGTAAGAAAGTGGCGAGCTCGATAAAGAGATGCAACCTTAGCAGATGCTAATTTTGCAACCGATTTGATATATGGTTTCCAAGAAAGATTGGAAGTAAGAGTTAATCCTAGAAGATGAAGAGTAGCTGACTCATCGAGTACATCACCGTTCATAAATATAGGAAGATCTAAATTATTGCGATAACGATTGGCTGAAAAAAATTGAGTTTTATCTGAATTAAAGTTTACCAGCCACTGTGAGCCCATGCTGTAGCAATCAGAGAGTGTTGGTTTCTTATCACGACAAGAATAAATGGTAGTATCATCAGCAAACAATGCCACCTTAGATGTGAGAATATCTGGAAGATCGTTAATGTAAATTAAAAAAAGTAAAGGGCCAAGGATAGAACCTTGAGGAACCCCTGAAGTTACAGAATAAGAAGAAGAGTGTTGTCCATCGAGGACAACTTTTATGCTACGATTGGAAAGGAAGGATTCGATGATCTTAAAGATGTTGCCGGATACACCATAAGAAGAAAGCTTATGGAGAAGACCAGCATGCCAAACTTTATCAAACGCTTTTGAAATGTCAAGAGCGATGACCTTAATAAATCCACCTTCATCTAATGCACGATAAAACCTGTCAGTTATTACTGTTAGCAAATCAAGTTAAAAAAACAAATAAAGTATGTATAAAAAATGTACTATTTTAATTAAAAGCAGCTATTTACATTACACATAATTGTGTCAAGTTATTAGGAAAGTGCAATATAGAATGATTGTTAAAAACTAGGTTTTTTACGATAATGTTTTTAAATATAATTAAAAACCAAATGTGTTTGTAACATTATCACCAGCATAAACTAACAAAATATGTATGATGTGTACTTTTATTAGGCATAAGAATTTCAATTAATCGTTTAGTTTTGGACTTGATGTTATCTTAAGTCCACCATATGTTGTCTATAAATCTTCAAAAACAGTTGTAAACGCATGTTGTTAAGACAAAAATAGGTAAAATATTAATTTTTATGTTATGTTATGCAAAAATTTGGAAGTCATGCTATTTTTATTTTATTTTTATATAAAAATAAAATAATTTTTTTATATTTGATCAGATGAAAAAATAAATATGCATGCCAATTTATTTTTTATCTGTTTAAATTGGTTTAAATGTTTTTTAAATTTCATTTACTAGTGACAAATTTAATAATCAAAATACTGGGTTTAAATTAGGGTGCGATGGTGTAAAAAAAATTTTATGTCTTTGAGCAATCTTGTAATATTAATGCACTTCTGAGCAACCTTGTAATATTAATGTTTGATACTTTTGATTTAATTTTTTTAATGTTTTAATTTTATGTTTTAAATATATCTTTTTTTGATTTTAATTAATTATTGAATAAATGAAAAAAATAAAAAAATAATATTTCCCTAATAATTGTTGTGGTTATTGATTATGTTTATATATAGCTGTTTGAATTGTTTATAAAAAGTTGTTTTAAAATAAGTTCATTTAGTAGCCTGTTAAAAAAGTTAAGCCGAAAAAACAAACAAATATGGTTTTGAAATCAAATCAATCTTTTTATTATATATAATTTACTAAACATTAGTAAAATAACTTTAAGAGTTAAACTATAAGACCAATTTCTTCTATATTACAAATACATTTATCATCAACTTATCTGCTACACTAGCTAACAATTTTAAAGTTGAATGCATTTTTTTTGGTAATTTATAATACTAGTTTAAGTTTAAATATCTTAAGTTAGTGGTAGTATTTTAATCTTTTCTGACTGATTTAATTTTCTATGGATTCTTATCACTTCTATTATTAATATTTTTAATGTTAATATTATCAAAGTTTTTATTGTATAAATAAATATCAAAGAAAAATAAAAGTATTCTATCTCATAAACTTGATTTCTTTTTTTTTTTTAACAAAAGCATTGAATTTTACAATTATAAAAAAATCAATAATATTTTGTGTAACAGAGAAATCTCAAAATTACGAAACGTTTTTTCGTCTTTAATGTTTTAAAAAACGTATGTGTTTGGAAAAACGAGGAAAAGGGTAATAAATAGTGCATACGTATGCAGAGAGAGAGGAGGTTCTTGAAAGCATCATGTGGCGTAGAAAGAGGAGGGAAGTCCTAAATCAGTAGTTTTACTGCATACGTACTTTATGAATGTCCCCAAAACATGAGTTTGTGTTTATTTTATTAAACAGAGCTTCGTTTCAAGGAATGTTTTATGCAAAGCTCTATTGGATGAAAAAATAGTCTTATTTTGCTGAGAATCTTTTTTTTATTATCTAATTTTACAAGGAAAACATACTTTTAGGCAGGTCAAATCTTTTTAAACAAGCTGTTTTTGAGTTTACTTATCATTTATGAAGATGTAGCAATATTGTGCTATACAAAAACATTGCTAAGTCAATTTAAAAAAAAATGAATTATATATGTTTTTTTAAGTGCACTCCTCAAATATATATTTTTTAAATATAAAATAATGTTTGTAATGTTGCTTGAGAAAAGTAAGTTTCTACAGCTATTCAAAAATAAGAAAGAAGAAAGAAAAAAATCTGTTTGTTCTTTTCTATTTTATATACGTCCGTAATTATATTTGGGTATTGGTAATTACAGACAAAAAAAAAAAGTTTTTTTAATTAAAATTCTAGCGACATTAATCTAAACACAGCGCTATGCGTAAATATAAATGAGGTTATGTAGAAAAACACTCTATTTTATGCAGAAACATAAATTATTTTATGCGGAAATATAAACAATTTTATGGAGAAATATAAATTATTTTATGCAGAAATATAAATTAAAATATGAAAATCAAAATAAGACTTTTTAAAGTTTTTAAAAGTTAAAATATAAGCTTGGTGGCAGCCATTTCAAACTCAAGGATTCAGTTTATGTAATAAATTGCAAGTTTTTTTAATAAATTTATTGTTTTAATTTTATTTTTTCTTATTTTGATTTTCTTATTTTAACTTATATTTCTGCATAACCCTTAAATAAATTAAGTCTGAAATAGGAAAAATATAAAATATAATCAATAAACAAAAAGTTATATTCAATTCAGGAATAAGATGAACAGTATCAGCTAATCAAATAATTTTTTTAATAAATAAACTCATTTCTGCAAACCCATTATGTAAAAGACGAGAAGTGCTATCATATTAATTAATAAAAGTCCATTGCTGACCGTTTATTATAATTGAAACTGTTTTTGTTTTTTTATTTTTTCACGATTTTGAGCTAATGAACGAATGTTTTTAAAGCTGCTTTTTAAGACACCAAAAATTCTTCAATGGGGTTAAGGACAGTTACTTTCTGCAAATTTTTTGTCAAGATCTTCAATAAGGTTCATGATGTAAGATCTTATAAATATCCTAATAGCTTAGAATAGTATGTAATATCCTAGTAGCTTAGGATAATATAAGTAAAAGTCACAAAAATCATAATTTCTATTTCTGTAACATTTAGAATCCATTGACAACCGTTACCATAGTGAAAAGTAAAGAATTGACAGAAGTTGCGAGAAAAGAAATTGAAGAGTTCTCAAAAAAAGGAAAAGCGGTTCGAGAATTAGAGCAACAGTTTGGTATACACAAATCAACTGTTCAAGATACTCTGAGAGAATTAATAAGCATGGAGAACTCAAAAGTTTGCCAAGATCTGGACGAAAACAAAAAACAACTCCAAGAGTTGATCGAAAAATCCTAACTTTGGTTAAAAATTCTGTGAGAACAAATGCAAGAGATATTGCAAAACAACTCAGAGAACTCAAGCTAGTTAATATAAGTCCTTGAACTGTTAGAAACAGGCTGCATGATTTATATGGTAGAGCACCTGCTAAAAAACCGTTACTTACCAAATGACATATTGCAAAGAGGCTTGCATTTGCAAAAAAGTATCAAAACTGGACCGTTGATGATGGAAGGTGTTATGGTCAAACAAAACAATAATATGCCTTAATGGTTCAGATGGTAGACGTAAAACATGGAGAAGACCAGGTGAAATAATGCAACAACAGCATGTTAAACAGACAATAAAGCATGACAAGTATGTCATAGCCTGGGGATTCTTCAGTTGGAATGATGTGGGGCGTGTTCATTTTATAGAGAATACATTGACTTCTCGTAAGTATGTTAGAACACTTTCAAACTGTATGCTGCCATCTGCTCGAGAGTAATTCGATAGAGAATTTGTATTTCAGCAAGACGGTGATTTAAAACATACGGCAAAAAATTTCAAAACCTTGCTCTAAGGCAAAAATATCGAGGTGTTAGATTGGCCGGCACAAAGTCTAGACTTGAATCCTATAGAAAATCTATGGAAAGTAGTCAAGAAAGAAATTGGTAAGCTTATATTGATGAAAAAAGACGATATCGAAGAAGCACTCAGAAAAAGTTGGAGTTCCATTGGTATAACAAGGTGTAACAGCTTGGTTGATTCGGTGCTTAAGAGAATTGACGAAGTATTAACTAATAAAGGAGAGTGAACTAAAAATTGAAGAAATAAATGATGAAAAAGAAAAAAAAGTTTTGTCCAGATACTTTTTTCCACAGTCATTTTAGTTTTTTTATCAAGAGACATCTACCTAGTAACATAGAATTATATCTAAAAAATAGTTTTTCCGAACACTTTTTTCCGTAACTGTATGTTGTTCGCATTTAATGTTTTAAAACATCAGATCAACGATAAAACCAGCTATTATCCATTAGAAGGCATCCATAAAGTACGTGCGCAGTAAAACCACTGATTTTGGGCTCTCCCTCCCCTTGTGCAAACCTGTATGCTTTCAAAGACCCCTCTCCCCTCCCCCTTCCTCCACATACGTATGCATTTTTTTTTCAAAATTAACTCGATTTCTTTTTCTGTCTACGTACTCACTGTCTTTAACACCCCTTCCCTCCATGTACACATTCGTAGGCTTTTGGGGAACCCCCTCCCTCAAACCTGCGTACGTACTTTATGGATGGCCCCTTACTAGAAAACAATCTCGATTTTGAATAAAATATGGCAATAGTGTTCTGTTAATAAAATTAAAGAAAAGATTATCATTTTAAGCATCATCAGTTAACTCGTATCCAAATATCCCAGTAATTGAAATGGCTGCCATCACGCTTACATTTTGTTCTCTGTTAACTGGAATAGTTATATATTTTTTCGTGTTTATTGGAGTATATCCATAATTAGATAAGGTATTAAGGTTGAACCTGTTTCGTTTAAAAAAACTAACTTTGATATCGATATATGTTGAATCTCTCAATATATATCGCATAACTCTGTCTTAAATCAAGAGTTACTGTTTCTTTCTTGTGGAATCAGTTATAAACGCTTTTTTGTTATTTTCATTACTTTAAGTTACCAAGAAACAAACGTTTGAGACACATGAACCCTGATTCAGCCTGATTGCCATAGATTTCAGCTTGTGTTTTTTAGTGTCTCTTTTAATCACAGTGCTGATTGCGTTTCTTATAGCATTTCAAAACGCTTTCTTCATTTTCTATTAATAAGATCTTGTATATTAGTTTGGAGTCCTGGAGTCCTTGCCACAATTATATATAATGATTTCGGGTTTAAAAATTGATTAGTCCAAACTATTTATGTTTGTGTGTTTGTGTACTTCTTGAACTTTTTCTAGCCATTGAAGGCAGCGTATTGAAAAGGAGTATTGATCAGAAGATAAAATCCGTTCGGCAGGTAATTAATGAAGCTATCAAAAGTGAAAGAGGTATGAAGCTACCTGAGTACATTAAATACTTGGATTCATTTGCCAATAATAACCATTACACAAATAACTCTTTGGCCTTGCATGATATTAACGAGGTTTGTTAGCTAAATTACCGTTTAATTATTTTACTATTTAACATATTATTGAAATCGATTTTATCTTAACGAAAATGTTTATTAACAAAATCAATTTTTCAGATTCTTCTGAATGTTGCTACCAATGAAAGCATGCCAATAATAGAGCTAGTTACAAGTGTTAGCAAGGTTCAACAAATGTTACTGGATATGGAAGAGTCAAGCATTCCTTGCGTAGCTTAATTTTTTGATCTTATAAAAATCATTAAACATATACTTATACATTTTAATGTATTTTGAATTTATTTTGATGCACTTTATCCGCTTATATATATTTGTTTTTATTTTTATCTTTTTAGTTTATTATTATGTATATCCATAAATTTTATAATTCGTTAGACTTTTAGGACAATTAGTACAAATTTTTAGGCAATTAGTATTAGTTTATCCTAATATTTAGATTGTCCTATTTTAGTACGTTTTCAGAGTTCTTAGTCAATTTAGGTTTTATACAAAACAGCTTATTTTTAATTTATATTATTAAGTATTATATGAACAAGACAAAATTTGCCATAGAAAATGATTATGTTAAAGGTTTAGTTCAATTTCAATATTATTCGGTGCAAAAATAGCAAAGTTTCAAAAAGTTTGTGTTCTTTATTTTAATAACTTGAAAAAAAACTGTTGGCAATTTTAACATGCACTTTTTAACTAGGAACTTTTTTTGACATCAGGCTTATATTAAGCTGTTTTGCAGGAGATGTTCTTACAAATCGATTGAAGGCTATTTGTTGTACAAGTTGCAAAAATATCGGTGGCTATTTGTTGTACAAGTAGTGGTAGTAATATGAAATAGAGAATCACGAGAGTTGTTTTTTAGTTGCATCTACTTTTATGACTTATATGTATATCTCAAGTATTTTATGCTAATAATATTAAATCTGTCCAGCTGTCTAGACCCGTAAATTACGGGTCTTAGTAAGTGTACTCCACATATCTATACTTATTCCTTTCTTCAATATTTAAAGTAAGCGGTAGAAAAATAATTATATATACATATATAGAAGAACTATACATACTGTCTACTTTTAAAAGTTATTTTTAAAAAATGTTATAATAAACTTTTGTTATTATAACATTAAAAATTTTTAAATGCTTCGGTAGTCGTCGCACGGTTCGCGCAACGGTTACCGAATCAGCACATTTTGCGTCGCGAAGCGGAAATAGGGCTTTACTTATTTTCTGATAAAAAGTTTCAATTTTAATATTCTAAATATTTTTTAACCAAAACAAGTTAGCGTTAGTTAATAAAAAAATATTTAGTTTAAATTTTTTTAAATTTGTCATTTAAAGTGCGGGATTTTCAGGGGTAAAAAAACCCGAGTTTTCACTAAATCTTTATATTACATACAATAATTTCCAGATTTCATTAATTTTTTGCATATTATTGAATAAATGATACATTTTGTATATTAAAAACCAAGAAAATAAAAAAAATGTTTAGATCATTGCTTTTGTGTGTCCGTAAAGATTGATTAGACCATGTTAATACAGAGGTATCCAGCTTTTTAAATTATTAGAAATTTTTTGCGATAAATAGATTTTTTAGAAGTGAAATAATATTCTGGCTACCTCTGTAGTAACATGGTATAGTATCAATTCACTGTAGTGGGTTTTATTAAAAACCTATTAGTTACAATACAATACAATACAATAATTTATTTCTGAAATAAGATTTTACACTCAAGGAAGTTTACAAATAGTAAATTTACTAATATAAAGTAAACACCTGCTAATGTTAATAAGTATAAAAAGCAACACTAGATGTGGAGCGGTACATTTGTTCCTAGTCTTTAAGTTATAACTTCTAAATTAGGCGTGGTTTAATATTTTAAAATGGTTACTTTTAATCTCAGCAAAATTTTGTTTGATAAATTTCCTCTAAAGCATATTTTCACAAGGTATTTTCAAGGCAAAATGTATTATTTTGAGATAATGAACAAATAAGTTTTCGCTTAGTAGTTAAAATAATAAGTTTTTGTGTGAGAGTTGAAATAAAAAATTCTTAATAACTCATTAATAATTGATTTATTGAATTTGTGTGGTATATCAAACGATAGATAATTTAAAATACTAAATAGTAGTATAAATAACTCTATTCTACCAAAAATGGACTTCCTGCATTTCTTTTGTATACCTAAGATATACACGCACAAACAAAAAAACTTTTTATTAAGTTTCACAAAAATAATTCTAACATTGACACTTTTGTTGGTGTTGTATATGCTTTAATGTATTTTTTTATTATTTATTGTACCACAAAGAGCACCTAAATCAGAATAAATAAGTTGTTTCGAGACTTACTCATTAATATGAACGTGACTACAAGACTAGATATAGATTTTCAATCAGAAATCTGAATATCTACTTGCAATCATTATTAATAACATTTAAAAAAACCACATCTATGCCACAATCTGTACATATAATTCATGTTGCTTCTTTTATCAGGTATTTTAAGTATCCTCCGATAGGTTCTTTTTCTGAGAGTACTATTGAAGCAGAAACAAAGAGAAGCAAAACTGCACGAGTTAGTGTTATGCTGTTGTTAGTAGTTTAGACTATTTTTGTTTGTTTTTTGGTAAAGAAATCTCAATTGAGTTTATTATAACAACTCAAAGTTTTCTTGTTTTTTGTTTTTAAAAAATAATTAAGAAATAATTTAATTAATTTTAACTAATAGTTAACTAATCTTGAAAGATCTATATCATGAACTAAAATGTTATACTGATTAGCTGTTCTGCGGAAAATTTTTTAAAAAATGGCTATTTTCATAGCCAAACTATCTTTTTATAAAAACCAGATATTTTTCTTTTAAATATAGAAATACAAACAAAACCTCGATGTCTTGTGTAAAATGAGCTCAATATGTTGAATGCTTTTTTATTTATAAGCCAATTTCCTCATTTTGTATTAGAGCGACGCATAGTGCAGCCGTTCGTATACTGGTACCCGTCTAAATAATATTTAGATTGCCCGCTTGAAATGCGTCGATTAATTACAACTGGTAGAAAAAGTTTAAAAAATATGTGGATATAAAAACTTAAAAATATGTGGATTTACGAACTTACCATGGCCCGTATTATACTTGGTAACTCCGACAGTTAATTGATAATTCCACACCGTCAGTTTCAATACTTATTCTTTATACAACCTTTTTACAACCGTTTTATTTCAACAATATTTAGTAAATGGTAGAAAATAAAAAATCTTTAGTATCTTTCTTTTGAGTTAACAATTAATGTTCAATAATCTATAATTAAGAATTAAAAAAAAAAATTTTAAATCTTATTTCCTACAAGGAAAAAATTTTGTCTGTTTAATCAGTTAAACGCCCAGACTTAACTAGTTACCTAAACAAATTAGTATCATAATAACATATTAACAATTATTACGATAAGAATCTCGTTCATGACATATGTGCAGAAAATTTCTCCCCGCTGTTTTAATGTTTGAAGAAATTATAAGCTTACTTCAAAATGCTCTCCCTTTAGTTCAGAAGGGACAAGACAATTAATTTATTATATTATAGACATAATTTATTATATAGACATTTATTTTTTTTATATTAAAGACATAATTTATTATATTATATATATTTCTTATATTAATTTATTATATAATATATATATATATATATATATATATATATATATATATATATATATATATATATATATATATATATATATATATATATATATATGTATATATATTTATATATATATATATATATATTTATATATATATATATATTTATATATATATATATATTTATATATATATATATATATTTATATATATACATATATTGAACGTCGTAATAGCATAAAATAAGTAATTATTTTTAAAAATAACACGATGTTTTTTATTCTTGACATAAAATCGTAAAATTTATTTACATTTTCAAAAGATTATTTTACAATAATAAAAAACTCTGAAATATATATTAAAAAATAGAAGTCTTTACAGAGAAATATTAACGGACAAAAAATTATACATAATAAACCTATATATTTATTACAAAATAACTCGGTAAATAATTAAAATAACCCATTGTCAAAAAAAAAAAAAATTTATATATATATATATATATATAAATAAACTAACAGTAGAATTAATAAGTTTATAGAATAATGTAAAGCTTGTTTATCAAGTGAGGGACTTTCCCATTTTATGTGGAGGGCTTCTTTTATCTTTAATTTGTGTTTGCTTGGGGCATTATCCAAAATCTCAAAAGAATCACAGTTAGCCAAATTTTTGCAATTAAGAGATAAATTTAAGTGTTTAAATACATGAGATTGTTTATCACTTTTAAGGTACTCATTTATTCTAGTTGCCAAGTGTCTGGAGGTTTCTTGAATATAACTGGCGTTACAGCTAGCGCAAGAAAATTTATAGACAAAATGAGATTTAAGCAGTTTAGGAAGTGACTTATTTAAGCAAAAACAATCTTGTATTTTATTAGTAGTGAAAATTAATTTTATTAGAACATCCTTGCAATATTTATGAACAATTTTTGAAATTTTCCTTTTAATGTGATTAGAGTACATTCCAATGTATGGAAGCTTAAAGTATCTTATATTTAAGCTATTAACAATGTTAGACACAGATGGGTTCATTTTCTTATCAATATAGGATTTAATTTCATAGTCAATAATTTTTTGCGGAAATTTATTATTTTGTAAAACTAATGATAGATTCTTAATATCTTTATCAAAACCAAACCAAGAATTATTAATTTTAAATGTACGATCAATCAAACACCGAACAAGTCCAAATTTGTAGCAAGAGGGAATAAAACTAAAAAAATTTTGTAAAAGACCTGTATACGTTTTTTTGTGATAAACTGAAATCGTAAACGAGTTGGATTTTTTAATAAGTACATCTAAAAAAGCCATCTGGTCATCTTATTCTTTTTCCATAGTAAATTTCAGATTTTTATGTTGTTTATTGAGGTGTTTGAAAAATTCTTGAGCTTCGTATTCAGAATTAAAAATAGCAATTATGTCATCCACATATCGTTTATAAAAAATGGTGCTGTAAAAGAGCAGTTATTGACCCATGTTTGTTCATGATATCGGATGGGTTATCATATGAGTTCTCCTTTAGCGCCCATCTTAGCTAATATTTTCGTCGGATATCATGATAAGCGCAATAGTAATTTAAAAGAATAAAATTTTAATAACAGCTACGGTTCGTAGAAACGAACTTTTTTAGTTTGATGACTGTTTATTTATATATAATTCCATATAAATCACCACTTTTAAGTCTTTTTATAGCTGAAAAAATATTAGGCTTGCATAAGAAAATAACTCAAATAAGATTAAAAATATTATATATGCGAAGTATGCTTACCTCCCATATACAATATTCAGGAGGTAAAGTATTGGATTGGAGGTATGCTTAACCCCCCCTTGCCCACTAGAATTTAAAAGTCCTAAAATACCTTAGAAATGAAGAACCTTTTTTTTTTTTTTGAGTAGACGCAAATGTAATATAAAATAAAAAAATGTTTCAACATCAACCCACCCCCTCACCAAAGATTCCTGGTTCTGTCACTGTTGCATGCATAAATACATACATATGTATGTATGTATATATACATACTAGGGTAGTTCAAAAAACAAAATTTTTGAAACGTATCTGCAGCTCGCACCTTAATGTGTTCTATACAATTATATATAATTAACCTAAACTTTAAGTTGAAGGACTTTATTAAAAGGTATACAATTAAAAAAAGAAATTTAGGTTTATTGAGTTAAGTGATTTCTCACAGTTGAGAAATCACTTAACTCAATAAACCTAAAAAATTCTTAAATACAATATGAATAAAAAATTAACATTGTCAAAGTTAAGCACTGATCTTAATATAATTACTAAAGAATAATAAAAAAATGGAAAGAAAAAAATGCAAAAGGGACAATACGTTACAACATGTCTAACAAATTTTATTCTGAAACTACTAACTTCAAATCAAATTCAAAATTCAGAAATTTAACTTGAAAATTTTAAAATCTGAACTAAAATAATGGCTTTCAAAGAAAAGAAAAATAAGTAATAAAATTTAATTTTTTAAAGCTAAGCAATCAGAGGCGCCTCTACAAATAAATTAAGGGGTAAGAGGGGGGCAGGGGTGGAACAATCCTTAGAAAGGACCGGCTGGCTTCCTCAGAAAAAGAAAAAAGGTCCTCAAAACTAAAATTTACCCAACCGAATTGTGTCAAATACCCAACTAGCCGACTAAATTCGTAAAAAACCAACTATAATTTAAGATCACCTTCTTTGGAGGAGAGGGGGTCGAAACACCTCACACACACACCTGTAAAATCGCATTTGTAAGCAATAACAATAATCAAAAACAATAAAATATAGCAATAAGAAATATGGAGTTTAGCAAAAATTATTTCTACCCTTAGGAACTTTTAAAAAGTAAGATTAAAAGTCAAACCAAAGTGAGAAATGCTTAAAAGATGCATGAAGGGGCTATTATAAAAAAGTCTTTTTAACTATCAAGTAAGTTCTCATAAAAAGGGCACTATCTAAAGAAAGATAAAGCTAATTACAATGCTCTTTGAACTATATTAAAAACTATTATAAATATAAATAAATTATGTTGCTACATAAATAGGTATTAAAAACATTTTTATATTTCAAGTTAGTAAATGAACTTAAATTCCACTATTTCCTTACTTTACTTTGAGAATAGAACCAATACTCTTTAGGTTTGCATGATGTTTTTAGAAAAACATAATAATCTAAACAATGATCACACTGAAGCTGTTTTGATTGTTTATAGATGCCTCAGACAATCCGCTCACAGTTTCACTTGACTTCAGGCCATGCAGCTTCTTCAAAATTATGCTTAAAGTCATCAAGACTTGCTCTTTGATCTGCAATCTTACTTGGCAACTGCTTTAAAAATTGTTAGGTGGTAATTTTAGCACTCCCATGTAAAACTTGTTGGACAACAGTTCTTTCTACAAACCAACAGAGATGGGTATGATCTTTTTTGAAAGAACACAATTTTCAAATGCTTTTAAAAGTTTATCAAAAAGTCTCTGTTTATTTTTACCTACACAGTTTTTTTTATTTATGTATTCAAGTGGGGTAGACATAGGATCTGCACTTGAAGTCGATGGAATTTCTAAAATTTCTTTTGATGATTGATCTTCTTCAGATGTAAAATCTTCTAGACAAGGATCATTCTGAATCTAAAATAAATAAAACATTTTTCTAATGCAGTTTTTTAATTATTTGAAAGCTGAAAGCATCTAAAATCAATTTCCATACTATAAGTTTCCATTCACTAGGAATGCATTGTCGATTAAAAGATTCTAACCAATTAACCAACCAGATTCAATTAATCGCAAGTTTAAATTTGTTGGGTGGCGGAGAAAGGAGGCTATTGGTTGAAGAGGCTATTGCAGTTGTAAATCTTTTGCTTGGATATGACACAACTGAGAGGTAATGATTCTATATTCGAGGTAATATGTGATGGTGATTGTTCAAAACTTACCTGCTTTACTACAGGATTATGCATAATCCACCTTAATAGTTTCATTGGAAATAATTTAACATCCTTAGAAGATAAATAGTGTGAAGTGAGTTGATAAATTTTTTGAAAGCTTATTATTTTGAAAGTGTAATTTTGTTTCAGTGTACACATAATAGAACTCATTCAATCAATTAAACAAGTAAATTAAATGAAAACAATTCTTTCAATCATTTAAACTATAACTAACAATCTATTTAGCGATCAAAAAAAGCAAACAGTGGATCAAAGTATAATTTTTTATTTCTTAGATTATTCTTAGATGGAATGGCATAGTAACATGTTAAAATAGCTTCTTTCAAAAAAAACAATAAATAATACATCAGTACATTGATGTATTATTTAACAAGGTAAACTGTGTTTGAAATATAGTCTTAAATAAATTATAAATAAAAATGTTAAGTACGTTGTGTACGGGTATATAAAAATGAACACTAAGAACATTTTTAGTAATATATCTGTTTGTTATCATTAGCTCTTTATATATAAACCAGTCGTGGTCAGAAAAGGCGTGCGATCGCACTACAAACTTGACAACGTGTGTAATTGTTTTTTTTTTGAAAGCTTGACCACGGCTTTTTAGATAGCGCTGAAAAAAACCCACAAAGGAAAAAAAAACTTAAACAGGCTAAACTATATAAAAAAGAAATCTTAAAAAAAGAGAAATTTTTAAGTTACACTAAGCTTTCAAATAAAGTTTTAAAACTTTATTTGAAAGCTTAGTGTAAACAAATTTTATTAGTAAGTTTACACAGCATAACAAAAACAAACAAAAAATCATAATAAGAAAAATGACTATATTATGTTTTCGGCTGTTAAATTTATGGATTCATCAAAAGTTTATTTTAAAAAATCGTTTTTGTTGTTGTTTATAAAATTATTGTACAAAGTTTTTTTTAAAACATTTATATTCATCATAAAAAATACACTTTTTTACAATATCTTTCGATAATTTAAATCAGGAATGGCCAAATAGCGGCTCTTAAAAGGTCTTGCGGCTCTTTTCAAAAGTTTTATTGATTTATTGGTAATAAAAACTTGAATTATACATAGCCGGAAGACATATTGTTTGAAAAATGGATATAGCAAAAGGCGACAATAAAGCTCTTCACAATAAAAGAAAAGAAAAATTGAAGACGAGAACAAATCATTTCATGGTGATTGGACAGAAAAATACGCATTTGTTGAAAAAGAAAATAAACCTATGTGTTTAATTTGCAATACTGAACTAGCTCATAATAAGACATGTAATGTTAAACGTCGCCATGAAACAAAATATATGTGTTTTTCTGAAGAATACCCAATAAATTCATGACGTAGAAAAAATAAAATCGAGTTGCTTAAAGCAATAATTAAAAATCAACAAATGAATATTTCATCTTCCAGCAAAGAATCAAATATTACAACAGAAGCAATTTTTATTATAGCTTGGAAAATTGCAAAAAGTAAACATCCTTACACCGATAGAGAGTTTGTAAAACAAAATTTTTTTGATGTGATCTCAGTTTTAGAATAATAGCAAATTTCAAAGGTTAATTTCAAATATTTCTGTTTCTCGACATACAACTGAAAGAAGAATGTCTGAGATTAGTGTCAAAGTTGAACAGCATTTTTTAAATGACTTAAAAAATTGTGAAGTATTCAGTTTAACATTGGATGAATCAACAGATATTAGAGATAAACATCAAATAGCAGTATTTGTTAGATATGTAACATCAGATGTACTTGTGAAAGAAGAGTTGCTAGATTTAGTAGAGCTATAAGACAACTCGTAGAATTGATTTAAAGGAAGCCCTTGACACTGTTCTGGTGAAAGCTAACGCTCCTAAGAACAAGCTTGTTAGTGTTGCTACAGATGGTGCAACAGCAATAGTTGGAAAACACATTGGGCTTATGGGTTTACTAAATAGCGATCCTACATATCCAGAGTTTATTCCAGTTCATTATGTGATTCATCAAGAACATTTAGCAGCAAAACATTTTAAGTTTCCAATTGTTTTTAAATCAGTGTTGTAGATTGTAAATTATATTCGATCTAATGCAAAAAATCACAGACAGTTTAAAAATTTCATTAGTGAATTGGATCTTGCTGACGAAGCAAGTAACTTGCCATTTTACTATGCTGTAATGTGGCTTTCAAGTAGTGACGTTCTTTATAGGTTTGTAGAACTATTAGAACCAATTAAATATTTTTTGCTCGAAAAGCAGAAGACATTTTCTTTGACATGTGAATTTTTTGCAAGATCTTTCATTTTTAACTGATGTAATGCAACATTTACAAAATCTGAATTTGTTGCTTCAGGGAAAAGAAAAAAATATATATGATCTTGCTCAGACTATATTAAGTTTTAAAAAAAAAATTGCTCTATTTCAGAAATATCTTAAAAAATTTTAATCATTTTCCTCAAATGAAGAAGATGATTCATAATCCTAATCCTATAATTCAGTATGATGATCATAAGATTGAATCATACTGGGAAAAACTACAGAATTTATTCGAAGACTTTCAAAACAGGTTTAAAGATTTGTATGCTCTAAAATTATCATTAGCATTTTCAGTAAATCCTTTTTTAATTGATATTATTAGTGATGGTTGTCCAATACCAGAAAATATACTTGAAGAAACATCTCAATTTAAAACAGAATTACTAGATCTCCAAGAAGATCAAAATCTTCAAATGCTGCATGAAGTACTAGCTTTATTAGATTTTTGGAAAATGGTTCCTGAAGTATCCTCAACTAAAAAGAATTAGTATAAAACTTATTTCAATTTTTGGTTCAACATATACATGTGCATCTTTATTTTCGACTATGAAATTTGTTAAATCAAAGTATGGTGCCAATCTAACTAGTAAACATTTGTTACAATATCAATATACAAGCTTAGAATATCAACTACAAGCTTGAAACCAGATTTTAAAAAACTTACCAGTAGTGTTGAAAATCTAATGCCTAATAAATTTATAGTGAATTATGCAAGTTATTACACAAGAAGAATTTTCTAATGGTCTTTTACAAAAAATAATTGATGTTATAAAAAGAACTCTCTCACATAACATGTCTAATTTTTTGCTGAATGATGAAAAGATATTTTTCAATTGTAAAAATAAAAGTAATTTGAACTTAATTGAAGTTCATTGAAATTTTTTTTTATTGTGTAGTCGTTTATTTATTTGATATTTTGCAGTTTTTAGTAACTTATACTATTAAGTCACACCTATCCAAAAATGGTCCCAACCTCAATTTTGAGGACCAAAAAAACGACCTATTGGACATTAATCTGCAAGGTCTCTTGTATCACCAGATGTAAAAATTAAAATCTAATCTCTATAGCCTAAGGAGAAATACACATTTAAAGTTTTATAGCTCTTTACGCTACTGATTGCACTTGGAGCTCCGTTGTAAATCTATTTTGTTTTTTTTTCACTTTTGGGTTATGGAGTTTTTAAAAAATATCAAAAACTCTTTACATATATGTGTTGGCTATAACCTGACAAAAAATCAGCTCTTTAACACTTGTGGTTTGTGTACAGGGACCTGAAGTATAGAGTATAGCACTAAAACCTCTTCAAAAAGAGACAACGGATGCTTAACGTTTTTATTATAACCTTATTATTGACTATGGAAGTTTCAAAATTTAATAGAATGAAGCCTTGGCATGTATCTTTTAGGCAAAAAAAATAGGAGCAAGATATCTTTTATCTGTGAAAAGATATAGCTCTTAAAGTAGAAACCTCGCCTTTGAAAAAGCGGCCAAAATGTAGCAGTTTTTTGTGGTTTTTATGTCTTTTAAAGATTCAAAGTTACATTAAATAACTAATCTAATAACAATATGAGGTGACTAGTGGATATGGGATTCTATGGTTGTTAGACATCACATCTGTGTGTACTTTGTCTGCAATAAGAGTGCTTTTTTTGACCTTGTTTGTACAAAAGTAGGAGCAAAAACACATAGAGAAATTTTTTTCTAGTTGTTCTGAATTTAAAACGCATAAAAACCTCTTTTTGTTTTAGTAGTTAAACCCACAGGTTTGCTTTGTTGTTTTTTCTAAACATTATTGAACAAATATTGGAAATACACACAATAATAACAACTTCTTTTATTTAAATAGGAAATATATCTTTACTGAATTGGGTTTTAATAAGATATCAAACAGAAGAAAATCCCATATAACCTTAATCTCCCTTTAAAAAAACACATACACACAGACATGAAATGATTTCCTTTAAAAAAAATTACTTTATGGTGTTGTTGTGATATTTATTACTTTTTCTTCAAATTGCTGTTGATATTTTTTTATTTAGTACTTGCAAAATAAGCTATATACTTCTGAAAAATTTTTTATAAACTTAATAAATATAGTTTTTAATATAAACAAAAATTTCAGACAAGAATATTTATTATCAACAAATTTTGTCTCAAGTATTTCTAGAATGAAATTCTAGAAATCACTGTTTAGCTGTTAAAAAAAAAGAATTATTTAAATAATCCAATTCAAAGATGCTAGCTGTTATAGTCAATAACACAATTCAGTAACTGGCTTCCATAACTAGGGTGATTAGGGTTTCTTTTGTACCTTGCCCATTGAGCACTTAAGATTGAATGCAAGGTTTCTGCTGATTGCTCACTAAAATGCCCAATGCCGAATCCTTTAGAGCAATAAATTCAGGAACATGGTAGAACACTGCATGAGATTTTGGAGTGACTGAAACTGAGAGTTGAAGATATGAGTTCTTAAAGTCTTTGATATGTTGAACATATGCAGTATTTAATGTCCTTCCAAAACAGGAGCTAACAACACTCTTAAAATGTTGGAATGTTTTTACAAAACCAAGCATGTGTTCTACTTTTTCGCTTTCAACAATTCTTTGCAAAACATCTATGTTCTTCAAAAGCTTATGACAATCATTTCCAACAAACTCTCCTACATGATAAGGTTGCAATTTCAATTTGAGAAGTAATGGCCAATCTTTAACTTTAGGCCATATCTTTAGCATTGATTTGTAAAGATGATTTACAATTCCAAGGAGAAGATGAAGTTCCATTGGGGGAATCAACTCAATAACTTGTTTGACATCTTCTTGGTCAAACAATGGATTATGAACAACATTATGAAAATCTTTTGCGCACATTTTTCCATTCCCTTTCCCAATGAATGCTTTGTATTGCATCTTAATGGATCTGAAGTTTCTTGGAGTTCCCTGTTCTTTGAGGTCATCAGATTTAACATCACACCAACAGCAAGGGTATTTGCTTGAGTGAGATTGAATGCCACAAATGATATTGGCTAACTTCATGTCACATGCAATAATAAAAGGCACATCAATTTTCCCGATTAAACTTAAAATTTTTTTTGACATTTTCATAAGTTTCTGAAACATTTTCAGCAACAGCAACAATTAGCTGACGCTTGGCACTTGTTTCTTTCCTATGTTTTACAGTCAGTAAGCTTTTGTCATTTGAGGTTGAAGTTTTTGTGACATTTCAACATCCAACATTGGAGATAACACTCAAGCTGAACTTTAGAAAAGATCCTCCACCATCAATACCTAGTTTGATGAGAGGCGATGAAGTGATTGCTCTAACACTGAGAATTGAGTTATAAAAATCTCCTAAACTCTTGCAATGAACAACATCCACCAAATCTTCATTTTTTGTTGATGGCTTTGTAAATGAGATTCTAGAAACTTTGAATAAACCTTCAACTTTTCGACCAGCCATTATAAAATTTTCCCTAAATTTTGTTTCAACAATATTTGAATTTGTAGTCTTGTTTAATGTTACAGCCAGTTCTTGCATCTTTTTATTTGAAAGACCAGTATTGATTTGAACTTGAACCATGTCCAAAGTAGTTAGAGAAGTTCTTGATATGCACTGAGGTCTGGAGGTACCTGGAGTAATAGTTAATGCTTTACCACTTTCTCCGCTCAACCTAATTGTACCCTGTGGAGATGATACCTTTTGAGTTATTACAGAGGACGCAAATTTTTCAGCAGTTCTTGAATCAGTTGCTATCATTTTCTATAAGTTTTCATACTTGGTGGTTTGTGAATAAACATGTTTTATTCCTCTTTTGACTACACTGAGACAGTTTGAGCATAGTTTATCAAAGCTACTTGATGTTTCTTTCAAATCTTGATTGGTTAAAAAAGTGAGCTTTGCAGAATGTCCTTTTAGTTTGCCAACTTGGCAAATTAAACAATTACAAGAATCCAATCTTCTGGTCTTTGGTCTAATAATCACTTTGTTATAGTCATGAGGCTTGGGAAGAGGCAAGTTTCTATCACCCTTGCCATGCTTTTGTACCATCGCTCTGCAGGAATTGCATATGCCCAATGGAACTCTATCATCCTTAAAGTCAATAGAGTTTCCAGAAAAAATATCTAGTATCCTTTGCTTGATGAAATGAGTAATATGTCTGTCACATTTTGAAAAACAAAAATAGCATACAGATTGCCGACAATCATGATGAGTTTTTCTTTTATATGGCATTTCAATGGTTAAAAAACTGATCTTTGAAAAATAATTTCAGTACAAGCTTGTGTTGATAAAACATCTTTTTAGTTGTTTAGGTTTTAATTACTTTGAAGTTGCGGCTTTTGTAATTACTTAAAAGTAATTACTTTGTTGTGGCTTTTGATTTTTAAATAGTAGAAACAAACTTGGTCAGAGCAATAAAAGATAGGAGGTCTAGGAGATACTTCAAAACAAAAAAAAGCACAACAAGGTTATGCATTTTTGATTTATATAAAAAAAACTTGATTCTAACATTAATACTAAAATTATTTTATAAATTACCAACTAATTTTGAATTTACAATTCAAACATAATTTTTACAATATGAAAAAAGTTGTTATTATATCCAATTTTTGTTCAATAATGTTTAGAAAAAACAACAAAGCAAACCTGTGGGTTTAACTACTAAAACAAAAAGAGGTTTTTATGCGTTTTAAATTCAGAACAACTAGAAAAAAATTTCTCTATGTGTTTTTGCTCCTACTTTTGTACAAACAAGGTCAAAAAAAGCACTCTTATTGCAGACAAAGTACACACAGATGTGATGTCTAACAACCATAGAATCCCATATCCACTAGTCACCTCATATTGTTATTAGATTAGTTATTTAATGTAACTTTGAATCTTTAAAAGACATAAAAACCACAAAAAACTGCTACATTTTGGCCGCTTTTTCAAAGGCGAGGTTTCTACTTTAAGAGCTATATCTTTTCACAGATAAAAGATATCTTGCTCCTATTTTTTTTGCCTAAAAGATACATGCCAAGGCTTCATTCTATTAAATTTTGAAACTTCCATAGTCAATAATAAGGTTATAATAAAAACGTTAAGCATCCGTTGTCTCTTTTTGAAGAGGTTTTAGTGCTATACTCTATACTTCAGGTCCCTGTACACAAACCACAAGTGTTAAAGAGCTGATTTTTTGTCAGGTTATAGCCAACACATATATGTAAAGAGTTTTTGATATTTTTTAAAAACTCCATAACCCAAAAGTGAAAAAAAAACAAAATAGATTTACAACGGAGCTCCAAGTGCAATCAGTAGCGTAAAGAGCTATAAAACTTTAAATGTGTATTTCTCCTTAGGCTATAGAGATTAGATTTTAATTTTTACATCTGGTGATACAAGAGACCTTGCAGATTAATGTCCAATAGGTCGTTTTTTTGGTCCTCAAAATTGAGGTTGGGACCATTTTTGGATAGGTGTGACTTAATAGTATAAGTTACTAAAAACTGCAAAATATCAAATAAATAAATGTACCCCAAACTGTAACTGTGTAGGTTCAAAGAGACCTCGATGAGTGTTTACTGTCAATAATTCACAGGAACTTTTATCAAGAAGTAACTGTTGATGGACAAATGCTAAGTCAAGTTTTGTAAATTGTTGTCCGCCTGACAAGGTTGCAAATAAATCTTTTGTCTTCGGTAGGGGATAACTATCGCATATTGCTGTCTAATTTACGGTTTGTTCATAGTCTCCACAAAATCGAATGGTGCCGTCTTTCTTCAGGACTGAAACGATTGGAGCTGCCCAATGAGAATGACTTACTGGTCTGTAGAAGATATCAAGCGGTCGAGTTCCGCATTAAACTTTTCCAATAAAGCAAATGGTATAGGTCGTGCTTTGCAAAACTTTTGTTTTATATTAGACAGCAAAGGTATATGTACCACTGAATCCTTAAATTGTCCCAGCACATTTTGGAACTCTGCGGAATGTTTTTTAATTAATCTATTTATCATTGATGAATTGGGACTTCTTGGGATTCCTAAACTTGCATGAAATATTTTTCCCAATTAATTTTAATTTTTCTCAGCCGATTTCTACCAATCAACGAAGGTCTTTTAACTGGAGTGATTTTTAAAGTTAACAAATTAGTTTGCCCATTTATTCTGACCGACAGCTCAACTTCCCCCAATGGCAATACTACTTTCCCAGTGAATGTCTGCAAAAAAGATTTCTTTGAACAAGCTTCCTTCCTCGTGAGTCTTTTCTTTTGCCAGCTTGTAAATGTTTCTAGACTCATCACTGACATAGACGCTCCAATGTCGAGCTCTATTTGTGTACAAATACCTTCGATTTCCACGTCGATCATGATTGGTTTCCTTTTAACTAAATTGTTTTGAATGCGATATAGCTCTTCTTCCTTTTGATTTTTATCAACCTCTTCAATCTTGTGTTGGGTTGTTGTATTTTTTGACACCCTTTTCTTTATACGACATTTCCTTTTTGTGTGCCTCTTGTTGTGGCAAAAAAAACACTCCTGATCTTTGAAAAACATGTCTCTGGATTATGTTTGCCTCCGCAACGAAAACATTCACGTTCATGTCTTTCCGACTTGATCTCAACTTTATTGATTGCTGCTGGGCTGGTAATATTTTGATGGCTTTGAATAACTGCTGCTTAATTTGCTGCTGCTTCCATAGTGAGTACAATGTCTAATGTTTTTTGTAAAGAAAGGCTAGATCCTTCACTAAGTAGTCTCCTCTGTATTCGAGAGTCGTTAATCCCACACACTATTCTGTTTCGCAGCATTTCATCCAGTCCCAGTGAAAAATAAAACCGCGTCCCACATGGGTTCCGCGTGGGTTCCGTGTGGGATTGATGGGATTTATGTGGGACGGATTTTCCCATGTGGTATCGGTATGGAAATTTGTCACCTTAAACCCATGTGGGTAATCCCACATGGGTTACATGTGGGAAACATATGGTATTTACACACATGGGAAATCCCACGTGGGTTTCCTGTGGGATTTGCATGGGATTTAATTTAAAAGTTGGAAACTAAAAAAAAATTTTAAATCGACATTGCATTGCGTTACGTTTATATTGTGTGAAAATACTTTATATTAATAAAGAGAATGGCAAGCAAGCATGTAAGTGCCACGAATAATTTTTATCTTTCTTTATAGAAATAAGATTGAGATTTGTGCAAATAGACTTATTATTAGGATAATATAATAGTTATTTGAATATAGATATTGAGTAAATTATTTGCAAACAACTGATGCAAGTTGAAATGTTGTCAAAAACCAATCTTGCATGCATGGGACACTGCAGTGTCCCAAAAAGAAATGCAGGTTTAAAAGTCAAAGAATTCCCAATTTTCTTTATTAAAAAAAGAAAAAAATAGGATGGAGATGGGTTTCTGTAACTTTTTTTATGCTCCAAAACTTTTAACTTTAGATATAATAAGGTCCTTAAGACTTAAGGGACTTACGAACTACATTGAGGAACAAAAACAATTTATTTACAGAAACTTTTCAATTTTTAATCTGGAGTACCACAGTGTTATTGAGAATAAAGCCTCTGGGTCCAGTTTTCAAAGTAATATGATCTAAGTAATGTTTAAATAAAATAATATGCTTTAAAATGCATATAGTTATACATATAACTCCTGATAGTTAACTATATGTATAACTAGTTATACATATAATTATTATTAATATATAAGATATACATAAACTTATTTTTTAAGGTTATGCTTGAACAAATTAGTACCAATTAATTCAAATTCAAGATTTAGTTAAAGTTCAAGTTAATGTTCTTATTTATTCATTGTTTTTGTTAATTTTATATTTATTTGTTCAAATTTATCAGTTAGTACTATATTTTACTACAGTAAGAATGTTTATCTTTGTTGAACGTGATTTTATTAGTAACTTAATTTTATTTTCAACATATTTTGACAACACCCTTTATATTTTAAATGATGACAGCTTTACTTTTCTATTGATGTTAAATTTATTACGTTTCAATAACTCAAATTAAATCTTAACTGAATTATTGTAAGCTTTGTAGGGGTTTGTTGTATATCAAATGGTGTTGTAAATAAAGTAAAAATAATATATATATATATATATATATATATATATATATATATATATATATATATATATATATATATATATATAAATATAACATTAAAACAATAAAATTGATACAAAATTTCACTTTAAAACGAATACCATTAACATTGTGATGATAACAGCATTAGGAAACTAGTATTTATGTATTATTATTACTATAAAATACTATAAAAATATATGTAATACTATAAAAAAATAGTTTTTTAATTCATTCTATAAAATGGAGACTGACAACTGATGATTAATGGAAATTATAAAAATCATGTATTATTACTAAATACTATATTAATGCTAGTCTACAAAGTTAAAATTAATTTAGAGCATTGTTATTAGTTCTTTTGCGATTCGCACTTCCACTTCTGTCTCATAAAATATAGCCAAAAATTGAGATTTTTTTACTCACTCGCCTTAAATATAATGTGTGGAAGATAATTTTTGGCTGCCCTCAAAATTATCTTTTTCCACCTTTTCTCCATCGTATATAAACATTGCAAGTTACGTGGTTAGGGCAATTAACTCACTTATCAAGGTATATCTTAAGAAACCAACATCTAAATGTCATTAAAATCGGCTCGTATCACTATCAGGTACATAATGTTTTAATAAAATAATAATTTAAGGTATAGCTTGCCTGTATCCAACTATAAGCTCATTTTAAAATGATATTTTTTTAATACGAAATTAGGCTTTTCTTTGTTAATTTTAGGAACTATGCCTCAAAATTACAAAAGAAAAGAAAACAGTGAAGGTTATAAAACAATTAACACAAAAAACAAACATAGAAACAGCTGTAATTAAAGTAAAAAACCATGGATTTACCATTTTGAAGGCTTCAAAAATGTACAATATTCCACTTGGAACATTACATAAAAAAGTAAAGCTTGGGGATCAAGCTCTGAAAAAGCATGGTGGGCAGACCAGATTTGATAGAAAAACCGAAAATTTATTGTCCAAACAATTATTCATATGACTGACTAGAGAGTACCATTTGATTCGTTGGACTTGAGACTTTTATTCAAATCTTATTGTGATAAAGTGAAGATTCAAAAATAATATGCTTGGGGTAGATTGGGTTCGGTCATTCATGAAGAATTGTTTAACAAATACGGTTGCAGACAATGTGAAACATAGTAGAGCCGGGGTAAACGAAGAAACCCTTAAATTTTTTTTGATAATTTGTACCTAGAGTTAAAGGATATACCTCCAGAAAATAATTACAACTATGACGAGACCAATATAACAGACAATCCAGGGTCCAAATCCGTTATTGTTCGTCGTGGCCATGGAAGCCGTGTTGAAAATAAACAAGAATATTCAAAGCAGTCGACCAGTTTAATGTTTTCTGGCAATGCTATCGCAATGGCAATTCTGGTAACTATTATCTAACTATTATAATAAAATAAGAATTTTTATAGTACTTACATATATACACATATATACATATATAACGATATATGTATATATGATTATACATGTATGTATATATATATATATATATATATATATATATATATATATATATATATATATATATATATATATATATATATATATATATATATATATATATCTGTGTGTATATATATATGGTCGTATACCAACATTATAGCTAGCAAAGAGCATTGATAAAGTTCAAAAGATGTCTAATGTAAAGTGATCAAGTATTCTGTGCAAGGCATAACTGTTTAAATATGGAATCGAGATTATTGCATAGTATATTTTATTTATTTTTATGAATAATTTAATATAATTTGTTTAGAATACAAAAGAATATAAATATCTGTTTTAAATAAATGTTTTTGTTGTTCTCGTTTTAACATTGTTTGACATTTTATACAATTTATAGTATACTTTATAGCATACAATATAGTCTATTTTTTACTTTATATAAAGTTTTTCAGGAATGGTGAACTAATATGTTTAAAAAGACTTTATTAATCAAGCACCTGATAAATCTAAAACAGTTTTAAATATAATTGGATACGTTACTTAACGTAGATTTCATGATATACTCTTGTGTGATCAACCCTAGCGGTTACAAACCTTCAATACCTGTTATAACAATAAAGTTATTAATTAGTTTGGTTCAGTTCATAAAATGTTTTTTCATGGTTTATAAAACATCAAATGATCATGCTAATGTACCGTTAATGTGTGAAAAACATTTATACCCGCAACTGTTTCTTTTTAATACACGCATTAAATAATGAAAAGTGTGTGCAGTCGAGGTGAGAATATTAAGCTTTTTTATGTAGCTTTTTGTGACAAATTTTAGCATTTTTTCAGGAAATTTAAAAAACTTTTTTTAACAATTATAACTCCTAAGAAGATTGGAAGGTATAAATTAAAGTTGCCATTTATTTTATATAAAATGTTAAAATGATTTAATTTTGACTGTGTTATTCTCTACTGCGAATTTGTAAAATCCACCCACCCCTTAGTCTCTCTATTTCTTTCTCTTTCTCTCTATTATAAAAATACAGATCTATAATAGATGTATATAAATTTTATACCATATATATATTTTTTTAATTTAAAGAAAGATGATTGCAAACTTTTTTTTGTTAACCGTTTGCGTCGTGTACAATGAGGCGTATGTCGATATTACAGATGATCTAGACTATGCAGGAGTTAGTGGTATTTTTATTCCTATTAAAGCAAACCTCAACACCAAAGATTCTGATGAGTTGACAGCTCGTCAAATTCCTGAAGCAATAGGTAAAAGTGTTTAAGTATAATTTCTTAATAAAAACTAGTTTTTTACTTATAAAGCTTTTCATAAATATCTCCGACTGAAAACGGAGACTTTTCAAAGCAAGACTGTAATTGTCACAATCACAACAAAAGTAGCGTTTAGCTTTTATTTTGTGGAAGGTACAATTAACATAGCAGAGCAGATTAGCTGAGCAGATCAATTATATGGTGCAAACAGCAGAGCGTATTATAAAATCAGCTGAATTCATATACCTAAAATGACAAATAATTTGGCAGATGCTTTGTGTGTATATGTGACCCAAAGCACTCTTAATTGAACGTTAATCAAAGAATGAATCAAGCGTTTAGAGACTTGAGTCTTGTGCACAAATGTTTTTTTGTGTTAGAAAGTAAACACCTTTCATTAAAAAAAGTGATCTGCTGTTCTTATATGTGATCTGGCAAATAATTCGGTAGATCACATTATTATTAGGTTGTTCGGATTACCGCAATTTTAGATACAATTTGTCAAGTTTGATTAAAATTGATAATAAAATGAATATAGCATCTGTAGTTTTATATTAACTATTAATATCCTTTTTACTATCAACCTTAAATCAATTGTGATACATTGTACCTTTATTGATTTTTTTTATTATTAAGTTTCAATCTGCTCTGCCGATTGTACCTACCCATTAATTTGAAAGGTTACGCGCGAACAACTTTTTTTTTTTTATTTGTACGCGCGTATTTAAACGTAAGTCATCATTAGTTATTTTGACTATTTTGTCAAGAAGTCTTGTTATTTAAGTTAATAATTTATTTGTATAAATTAAATTAATTTATACACCCTATTTAAATATGTAATACATGCTTAATTTAATAATAATTTTACGCACGTATTTAAACATAAGTTATTATTAATAATTTTGACTGTTTTACCTAAAAGTCTTTTGTAATTTAATAATTTTTTTGTATAAATTAAATTAATTTATAAATTATGTTTATAAAATTTATAAAATGTGTATAAATTAAATTAATTTATACCCCTTTATACCATTATACAAAGACTTTTAGGTAAAATAGTCAAAATAATTAATATTAACTTTTGTATAAATTAATTTATACACCCTATTTAAGTATGTACTACATATTTAAATATGTATTGTATTTAAATATGAATTATATATAAATATGTATTACATATTTAAATATGCATTACATATTTAAATATGTATTACATATTTAAATATGTATTAATATTTAAATATGTATTACATATTTAAATATGTATTACATATTTAAATATGTATTACATATTTAAATATGTATTACATATTTAAATATGTATTACATATTTAAATATGTATTACATATATTTAAATATGTATTACGTATTTAAATAGGTGCGTAAATAAATTTAATTTATACAAAAAAATTATTAAATTAAATGACCAAAGACTTTAAGGTAAATTAGTCTGAATAATTCATAATAACTTATGTCTAAATACGCGCGTTTTTACACGATTCAAGTTTGGGGATTTTTACATAATATATTAAATATACTTTTCTTTTAATTAAAAGAATGCCCAAACCTTAACCGTCAGTCGATGTATAAACACTCCCATTGCATCTATCTCTATTTAAATCAGTTATTATTTGTACACTCTACTGCACATATCCTTATTTAAGCCAGTTGGTATGTACACTCTATTGTGTCTACCCCTAATTAAGTCAGTTGATGTATGTGCACTCCACTACAACTACGGCTATATCAATCAATATATGTACGTATTAATGCACTTGTTCTATGAAAAAAAAATGATATTAACATAACTATAAATAAACATTATTAATCATTTTGATGATTTCAATTAAAATTCTTGCTTAATTTAACCTAATAATTTTTTCATATAAGTTAATTTATAAACCCAATTTAAATATATATTAGGAAAATACTTTTCTTTTATTTTAAAGAATACCTGACCAAACCTAAATCCTCAGTCAGTAGATGCATGTACACGCTACAGCACCTAAGCATATTTAAGTCTGTCAATGTATGTACACTCCACAATGCCTATTCCTAATTAAGTCAGTATACTTTACTGCGGCTACAACTAAATAAGTCGATTTATGTATGGATTGATGCACTTATTCTATGAAACTTTGAAAGATAAAAATAAATAATAGGCATAAATTTAAATAAACAACAAAAATAGTTAAAAAACATAAAACTACTTAGAAATAAAACATTAAAGTTAAAAATAAATAATCTTCCCAATAAGGATTTGAACCCCCAACCGACAGTCTTCGATACTTGTGCAACTCACGCGTCACACGCGTACTATACTTTAAAGGGACTCCCGACTCCCATCACATGTTGAGATCATATTTATAGAAATGTTACAAAAAAATCGTTATAGCTGAATTTAAAAAAAAAAACTAAACAATAAATGTATATTAATAAAAGCTAAACCTGTTGTTTTAGCCAAAGCTCGGCTTTTCTATTATACTTTATATATCGGAGTCTTTATAATATACGCCGCTAATTTGTTTCAAAGGCGTTTAGATCTGTATATGACGTCATTCTAGTTCGTTATAAATAGGGGTTCGTTATAAAGTACGTGCGCTCATAGAATGAGGAAAAGAGGGTCTGCATAAAACGTACAAAAACGTATAAGGGGAAGGGGGAGGGTTAAATATAAAAGTACGCACGCTCTACCCAGCGGGTACAAAATGGCGATTGGACGTCTTGAGGATGTCCTATAGACTTATGACATCCATAGGACGTTGTAAAGACGTTCTCCGGACGTCTGTGCCTACTGGGTAGTTAAAGAAGATACTCTTAGTTAATGCTTGTTTTTCTAATTTATCAGAGTTAGCAAATACTTAATAATAACTAGTTTTTTTTTGAATAAAAAATTAGATGTTTTTGAATATAATAGTTAAATAATTTTTTTTTTGTTGATAAAATTATGACCGTCACGATGAAATGAGTTAATAAATTTACTAACTTTAAAGTTCTTTTTACTAAAGTAACTTAAAATTTAGTAAAATTAGTTTAAAATTAGCTATAAAAACATAATAAGTTGTAAGAAGCTTGATTAGAATGTTGTAGGTTTTTGGTGATAAACAAACGAACAAGGACGTTTGTTTGGCACCTCATGGTAAGCGTTTGATGCGTTTTATAAAAGTAACGTCTGAGTTTAAACTACATGATTACACGCAATTTTTTTTTCCGACTTTGACTATCTTTTGTTTAAAGATTTCATAGTTTTTTTACCATACCCAACACATATGTTGTTATAAAGTACGTACGCCAAAAATTTTGAAATTTGACCCCTTCCTCCCCCTGTTGCCATGCGTACTTTTAAGTACCCAACCCCCCTTTATAAAGTACGTAAATTTTTAAAATCCCCCCTCCCCAACTTTTTTTTTCAATAAAAAAGTTTATTGAAAAAAAAAAAAAAAAATGGTTGAGGAGCTACCTTAGATACTTTATATGACCCCAAAGCCCTTTGTTTGCGCATTTAAAAAACGTCTTTAAATATATATACAATAATTAATTTATATAAAGTTAAATTACACTGCATGGAATGCTTGGCCGAGAGGCTTAGTGTAGGAATTAGACGGTGGAGACCGTAGTTCGTATCCCGGCGAAATTCATTTCATACTTCTTTTTTGTTTTAATAACGAATCAAATAAAATAAACTATACTTAAGGCGGATTATTTTTAAGCACCTCTCTTTAGTAAGTCTGTTAAAAACGAGTCTTACGCGAGATCAGTAATATTGAAAACAAAGGCTAAAACCCAGTGCCGAGGGCAGGCTACCCCCCACTTGATTGGAGGGGGGGGGGGGACATCAAATTTTGTGCTCTTTTGCTAATTTAAGAAGCTTTTTATTTTAGCAAAACCTAGCGGTAAAGTTTGGACCCTATTGACAATTTTTTTTGGGGCAAGCGTTTTAGGGCTTTTTGTTCACAGGCTTCCGTCATCCCAATTTTTTGCAAGGCCTCCTCATTTGGCATTGGTATAATCAAACTTAAGTTTGGAGTTTGCACGTTGTGTGAAAGTGTCCTATCTGGAACATCAAAAAATCCTGCATGTGTGTGCATAGAGGGAAACTGTGCCCTCTACTCCCATACATCTTTTTATAATCCCATGCATCTTTTTATGTTAGCAAACTAGGATCTATAGCCAGAATTTTAACTTTTCTATTGATTAGCTGGTTAATTGTAATAAATTAGAAAATCGAAATACTTACTTTTAAATTGAACCCCCCCCCCTCCTTCCTAAAAGCTTTCGTACGCTTTTTGAAGACCTCCCCTTATGAGCATATGTACTTTATGGACGAACCCTATCGCAAATAACGTTGGAAAATAACTTCCGCAAAGGAGGCTCTTTTGTGGTCAATCTTATATAAATACAAAAGTTCTTACTGTTAGGAGGAGTTAGAGAATAAATAAAATACGAGAACATAATTATTTTTTCTTGAATATGAAATGTGTCACGTAACAAAATTGCATCACATCTTATCTCGATTATAAGCCCAGGCGGGACAACTCAGAAAAACGCTCGGTTTCTGTTCCGTGTTTAAAAACCTTCAAAAACAAAAAAAACGTCCATGGTTTTTATTCCGTGAAATTAACTATTTACCATATCGTGATTTACCTGTTTACAAACACGTGAAATTAACTATTTACCATAAATTTATCATAAACCTACCTACAGTCATCGATTTCTCAAGATCGACTTTCTAGTTGATAATAAGAAAGCTACACTTTTAAACAAAGAAAAAGTCATTGGAGATTTTGCGAATAAAAAATTGTGAATCAATAAATTTGCTGAATAAAACATTCCTTTAGAAATGATTTTCATATTAGATAGTGGTTTAAAAACAAGGATGGCTTTCATTGTGTCTTGCAGCTGTTTATGTTGGTATACTTTGAACAAAAATTTCATAAACTTCGATTCTTTTTTTAAAAACAGCTTTAGTACTGACTTTAACAGAAATTTTGATAACACAGAAGACACATGTCAACACAAATACTTTAAAATTAATTGCACGCAATTATATGACTACGCAAAAAATACTTTGTTTTGACTGTTTGACTACGGCATATGACATGTTTTCAAAATTTAAAAATGCACTAAAAAAACTTACTTAAACTTATCTAAAAAAAACATTAAAATGAAAAAAAATCTTAATGAAAGAGATAATAAAAAAATACTTAACTAAAGCAAAAACACAATCTAACACACATTAAATTTAAGTTGCGTTTTTTTCTTTAAAAATGAAGTAAAAGTAAAAAACAAGAAATTCACGGATTTTTAAAAAACAAAACATATTCATTTGACTTTTTTAATTACATTAAGAGAAAAAAATAAACAAAAAAAACAAGTGTCTATGACTAAATATCTTTAATCAAAGTTAGTATATAAAAAAAAGTTAAATAAAAAGCTGCTCATAAGTTTAGCACACCTAGATTTAAGTGTGCTTTAATAGCAAGATCAATAAGGGATATGTCCACCTTTGTTCTTTATGCATAGTTCACACCTTCTTTTAATCGAATCAAAAATTTTTCGGCAATAATCAGTTGATAAGCTGTCGAACAATTCTTTCAAACTTTCCCTAAGATGTTCAGCTGATGTTACAGGAGCTCTAGTGAGTTTACAGTCCAGTACAGCCCATACATTTTTGATTGGATTAAGGTCAGGTGATCTAGCTGGTCACTGAAGAAATTTAATGTTGTTTTCTTGAAACCAAATAGTCACCGTTTTCGCCTTGTGACAAGGAGTGTGGTTTTGTTGAAACTGCCACTCTGACTCATTGCTAAAAAAGATGTCTCTAGTCGGGATTAAATGATTTTCAAGCGTTTTGATATAATTATGTTGATCCATACAACCATCATATAAATAACTGTAAAGTTGGACTCGTCACTAAATATTATTCTTCTTAGTTCATAATTAGTCATTTTCAAAATAGCTCTACAAAATTTAATACGTTTTAACCGATCAGTTGGTTTAAGCAGTGGTTTTCTGGCAGCAACGTAGCAACAAAGTTTTCCATTGATCAATCTTCTATTTACAGTTTGACTTGAGATATGATTTTTAGAGCCAAGTTCACTTCTTATGCAATCTCTTTTGGCTGAGTATTTAGGGTTTTTTCTTGCAATTCTATAGATACTATTATCATCAGTGATTGTTATTCTTGGTTGTCCAGGTCAGTTTTTGTCTGCAGTAGTACCAGTTATTTCAAATTTCTGAATTGTTCTGAGTACACATGAACGAGATACAGACTTGAGAGTTCGAGCTATTTCAGAACTGTTGAAACCACTAAGATGTAGTCCTACAATGCGCTGTTTTATTTCAGAGCTAATTGATTTTTTTCCCATCTTTTTGGTCAAATTATGGACAAAATTTAAGCAAAAAATACCAAGTTTATTTCAAATGAGGTAATACATACTTTGTATACCTTAAAAAGTTTTGTTCAGTTAGTAATGTAAAAAAGGTTAGTTAAATTTACTTTTTAGTAAAAGTTTGACGTCAAAAAGTAAAAAGCTGCAGTTGAAAGACAAGAGTGCAAGTGCGCTAAACTAATGAGCAGCTTTTTTACACCGCTTTAATTAGCGGTCTCTGTTTAAGTTAAAAATAGATGGTTAAAATAACAATTTTTTTTCTATTTTTTTATTTTTTTATTAGGTTTGTTTTAATTAACTTTAACTTTAACTATTTTTTTATTTTTTTATTAGGTTTGTTTTAATTAACTTTAAATAAAAAAAATAGAAAAGGCATACGAAGTTTACTGCCTAAAAAGTCAATTAAATAGAAGAAAAATGAAACTTAAATCTAATGTGTGCTAAATTTTTGAGTATTGTATTAAAGATCAAACTTATTTAATTGAAACGGCTTTCAAAAACATGTCTTTTATTTTCAACGAAATTTTTTCTTAGTTTTTTCAAATGTACTAACTTCAATAATTCTTATATTACAATTTGTTAAAAAGACTTTCGTCGTCTTAGAAAGTCATCGTTTATAAAAACAAAATTATTTTTTATTTTTAATAACGTTTATTATAAAAAATGCATACTTAAATAATTAATATATTATATAAATTAAAAAAATTATACACAACCGTCAATGATACTTGAAAAAAAAAACATTATCAGTAAATTGTTACTTTATTTAAAAATGCTTGTTAAGAAGATTTGATGTAATTTATTTTACCTAAGGTGTAATTCAGAATACTTTTATTCACCGTTTTTAAAATATGTTAATTTTTTTTTCATTATTTCTTAAAATTGCGGCTTGCAAATAATAATTTTTTACTTTAAAAAAAGTTAAACAAAATTAAAAAATATTACGAACAATAAATACTACTTTTTTTTGTTGTTGCGAAAAACCAAGATTTAAGTTTCCAAGTACCATTTATTAAAAATATATATACCGATGTGCTTTTAAATACCTTATGACAAAAAGTCAAATCTGTTGATTATATAAAGCTGATGTAGCTGTTAGAAAATTTTATTTTTCTAAACTAAGGTCTTTTTTTATAAATATAAACAAAAGTATTGAAAGAGTTATATTGCTTCAAGCATTAATACTTGTAATGATAAATTAAATAAAAAGCTATAGATATTAATCTCTTATTAATTTTTCGATACAATATATCAAGAGAGTTTAGACCCTCATAATTGAATTTATTTATACTTGATAACGTTAACTAGTATATTTATTCTTGATAACAAGGGTATCTGAACTCCCTCAAAATATTATTTTGAAGAATTAATAAAAGAGTTATATCCATAGAAAAAGTTTTTTATTTACTTATAAAAAAATAAACTAATTATAAAATATCATTTAAAGTTTGTAATAATTAATATTCTTTCATTTTTAATAAAATCAATCATTATTACAAAACGAACAAAAAAACCAAACAAAAAAAACACAAGTTGCACTAATATAAAATAAACTTTAAACGTGTACTATTTTTTAACTAATATTTTTTAATTTTTAATTATAATTTTCTTAATTCGGTAATTACTGGCTTCCTGCCAAGGCCTGTATATATATATATGTATATATATATATATATATATATATATATATATATATATATATATATATATATATATATATATACTTATATATATATATATAAGTATATATATATATATATATGTATATATATATATATATATATATATATATATACATACATATATATATATATATACATATATATATATATATATATATATATATATATATATATATATATATATATTATATATATATATATATATATATATATATATATATATATTGTTTATAATTGTTGTTTTATATTTATGTTTTAGAACAGGCTAAAAGCTTTTTAAATGAGATTTTAAGTGTTGCTGATTTACTTAATAAGATTAAAAGTGCCTATCGAGAAAAAAAAACTGAAATTGAATTTTACAGTGGTTGCATTGTTGATATAACCTTCCATGATTCAAGTTATACTATTACTGCTGAAAGGCCAAAATGTACCTATGGTCTTAATCTTGGCAAAGTTGTTACAAAATTATTTAAATCATTTAATATTGATATCTTGTCTTCAGGTAAATTTATATTTTTCCTTTAACATATAAATATATATATATATATATATATATATATATATATATATATATATATATATATATATATATATATACACATAATGTATATATATATATATATATATATATATATATATATATATATATATATATATATATATATATATATATATATATATATATATGTATATATATATATATAAATATGTATATAAATATATATAAATTTTTATTTTTATTAATTGATAGACTGCCTGCCCCAACCAAACCCTCAGTCAATGTAGCAGCACTCCCTTGCGAGTCAGGCTAAAAGATAGTAGATGTAGCAGCACTCCGTTGCGAGTCAGGCTATTTGTCAGTCGATATAGCAGCACTCCTTTGCGAGTCAGGCTATTTGTCAGTCGATATAGCAGCACTCCTTTGCGAGTCAGGCTATTTGTCAGTCGATGTAGCAGCACTTTGTTGCAAGTCAGGCTATAAGATAGTCGATGTAGCAACACTCCGCGCATGATTTACAGTAAAAAAATAAAAATAAAAACATTTTATTATAAAAAATAAAAACATTGTTTGTATTGTTAAAAACATTCAGAGTGTTTTTAAAAACATTTAGAGTGTTTTTAAAAATTTAATTGACCATTCTGGTCAATTAAATTTGCGTTTTTGCGGTTTTTTTAAAAAACGGTTAATTTGTAATTAAATTAATGGTTTTGACTTTCGTCCAACATGCGAATGTTGGACAAAAAGTCAAAACCATTAATTTTATATATATATATATATATATATATATATATATATATATATATATATATATATATGTATATATATATATATATATATATATATATATATATATATATATATATATATATATATATATATGTATATATATATATATATATATATATATATATATATATATATATATATATATATATATTTAGGCTCTGCAAATCAATATTATCAGTTTTGAATCGAATCAAGATTCAAAGCAAGTCTTGATTTGCAAATCGAGTTAAATCATAAGTCCAATAAGCATTTTGAAGAAATCTAAGTTTTACTAAAACATAGATATTCTCAAAATGCTGATTTGACTAGAGATTCGGCTTGATTTGCAACTCAACGCCTGATTCGATTCAGATTCGATATCAAAAAAGATGATTAGCAGGGCCCTAGTATATATATATATATATATATATATATATATATATATATATATATATATATATATATATATATATATATACATACATACATACATACAACCCTCGGAGTTAAGGTCGGCATTCGGCAATGCCGACCTAACTGCCGACCTGAAAGTGTTTGAGGTCGGCAAAAAATTGCCGACCTCATTTCTATGTTTTATGGTAAGACCTTTGTATCAAATAATTTTTGCCGACCTCTAAAAGTTTGAGGTCGGCAAATTATTGCTGATCTCATTTTTCTAATACCAATGCTAATATATATATATATATATATATATATATATATATATATATATATATATATATATATATATATATATATATATTATATATATTAGTATTGGTATTAGTATTAGTTTCTGCTGTGACTGGTATTGCTACCAGTGAGTGTGATTTTATACACACTTTGACAGCTGAGTCTCGTGATGGTTTGACTCCCATCGATCAAGTCTTGCTTTAAATGAATTTATTGAAGTAGCTTTGACAACAGTTTCTGGCAGTGCATTCCAGTTATTTGCAGCTCAATTAAGTAAAATGTTTTCTCTGTATTTATGTTTCGAAAAGTCTTTTGAATATTTTAGGATATGGCCAGGAGTACAATTTGGTTTAAAGGAATGATTTTCTGTTAATTCAATTTTATCGTAACCATTGAAAATTTTATACAGTTGTATTATGTCCCCTCGTTGTCTTCTTTTAACAAGTGAGGGCATTCTAAGACAAGCTAGTCGATCTTCATAGCATAATTTACTGATTTGAGGTATTAATTTAGTGGCAAGACGTTGTACTTTTTCTAAAATGACAATATCTTGTTTTTGATAAGGAGCCCATACGGGTACAGCAAACTCAAGTGGTGGATGAAAGAAAGATATAGAGATTTTAGCAGATCTGCATCAAATTGAACAAACAATTTCTTTATAATGCCCAGCATGCGATTTGCTTTGCTTGCACTCGATAATACCTGATTTTTCCATTTCAAGTTATCTGAAAAAATCACTCCTAGGTCTCTTTCAGAATCCGATGTATTGAGTTTACAACTATTTATATAAAATGGATATCGTTTATTTTTAAAGCCATAGTGCATAACTAAACACTTTTCAATATTAAAATTAAGTAACCAGTCTTGTGTCCAAGCATATGCAGAGTTCAAATCGCATTGTAGTTTATTATTTAACTCATCAGAAGAACTAATTGACATGATTTTGGTGTCATCAGCATACAATTTTGAAATATTTTTTAGAGACTCAGGAAGATCATTTATATAGAGTATAAACAGTAGTGGACCCAATACTGAACCTTGAGGAACTCCACTGAACACCTCGGCACAAGTTGAAACATAATCTTCCATAACGACTCTCTGCCTTGTATTAGACAGGAAAGCTTGAAACCAATAAGGTGCCAGGCCACTAATACCATATGCTTTAAGTTTCGAGATTTGATGTGGAACAGTATCAAATGCTTTTGCAAAATCAAGTAAAACTATTTCAACACGAATTCCTTGATCAACGTTTCTTGTAATATAATCTAGAGTTTCAAGTAAATTGGTCGTGCATGACCTGTTTTTAACAAACCCGTGCTGTTTATTAGCTATAATATTATTTTCGTGAAGATATTTTTCTAACTTGTTTTTTATTATTCTTTGAAGTATTTTAAAACTAATACAAGGAAGTGATATAGGTCTATAATTCCCAGAATCAGTTTTGTCACCTTTTTTATATAGAGCAGTTATATTTGCTGAACTAAATTGATTTGGTAGTTGACTTTTTTCTATTGACTCCATAAAAATTAGTGTGAGAGGAAGAGCAAAAGCAGTAGCACAGTTTTTTAAGATATATGGATGCAATTTGTCAACTCCATATGCTTTGTTTTGATCAAGATTTTTAAGCCTTTCAAGAACATCATCATAATGAATATCTTCAGGAATTAAGTTAAAGGTGGTATCATTTATTCTTGTTTTAAAAACTGGAATGCAATTTTTACTTTCTTTTACAAAAATGTTTTGGAAGTTTATATTCAGTAGATCAGCAATTTTTTTAGGATCGTGAGTTATTTCACCACTTGGTTGCCTCAGAGCTTTTATAGAGTCTTTTACATATTGTTGAGAATTCATATATCTATATAATAATTTTGGGTTCTTTTTAGCTTTATCAACAATCATTAACTCATACTTTCGTCTTGCTATGGAAATTTCAATTGAAACTCTTTTTGACAATTGTTTATAATTACTACAAAGATTTGAGTTTTTCCATTTACTTGAGCAATTTATGTATCTTAAATTCTGCTTTTTTCTAATGAGTGAGATTAGGTCTTTGTTTAGCCACATTTTCCTAGATGATGAATTTACAAATGAGGTATTTATAGGTACATATAAGTTAATGCTTCTTTAGTATAATAAATTAACTCATCATACATTTCTTGAACACTTTTGGTATGAAAACACTGAAGCCAATCAACATTTGT
>NC_088934.1:18285000-18382500 GCF_038396675.1 Hydra vulgaris | reverse complement strand
ACCTTATTTTTCCTGATCCCAAGGGCTGATATATATATATATATATATATATATATATATATATATATATATATATATATATATATATATATATATATATATATATATATATATATATACAGTTGTGTCCAAAAGTCTGTTGATTCGTGTTTTTTCAACAAACTTAAAGTTTAAATGGACACAGTGTCTCTAACACATCTCACAGTTTATCAAAATATTGTTTAAAATATACATAACAGTAATATAGTTCAGTTTTACATATCACTTATATCTGCTACACTGTCCCTTAATCTTAATTACTTCAGCAAATCTCGCAGGCATAGAATAACGAGATTTTTACAAACATCGACAGTTATGTCTGTGCACCACACATGTGTAATGATGGCACGAAGATCATCTAAATTTGATGGTTTCTCTTTATCAATCTTTAGTTTCATTATATGCCACAAGTTTTCGATGTGGTTAAGGTCTGGGCTCTGCCCCAGTCAAAGACCTAGAACCTCAACTCCATGATCCCGTAGCCAGTTTTTCACTAAAGCTGCTTGATGGGAGGGAGCACCGTCATGCATAAACAGTTTGCGGTTGTGAATCTGCATAACTGTCAAAAGCTTTTCATCCATTATGGTAATATGGTTCTGTGCATTCACAGTGGTATTTTGTGGGAGAAAGTAGAGGGAGCCTTAGCCACAAGCTGAGAAGCTGCCTTATACCATCAAGTATGCTGCATGTTTAACAGTTCGTATGCAAAACTTTGAATCAAATCTTTTATTGGCAGGGCGGCAAACATATCTTGGTGCTACAGAAAAGAACTTCATTTTACTTACGTTACTAAACAATACTTTATTCCACATTTCACTTGTGTAATGTTTGAACTTCCCGCAAAAAAGTAATTTTTCACGAACGCTCTTCTTCGATAACAGCAATTTTTGTGCAGGTCAGTACGCTTTTAGAATATAAGTGTCACTTAAATGTCGTCGAATGGTTCTTGCACTAACTCTGTGTGGCGGTTGACTGGCTGTGGCAAAGCATGATATCATTGGATTCTTAAACACGTGTCGTTTAATCGCTCAATCTGTAGCAGGAGTTGTAACCTTAGGGTGTCCAGTTCAACACCTTGATTTCACATCACCTGTCTCTTGCCAACATTTCATTGTCAATAACATAACTTGCTGGGAAACATAAAGATGTTGTGACACAGCTGCTTGTGTTAAACCCGAGTTAACTAATGCAACAATCTGACCACTTTTTTTTAGGTGAAAATTCCATTTTTGGTATGAAATTATTGATCTAAAGTAAACAAAGAACAAAACATAAACAAAGAAGAAATGAAACTATTTCATTTTTTTAAATAAAATATTACCTCAATAAGTTCAACCAATAAAAGCTACAGCTTTTTGGTTCGTTTCTAGGTTTTCAACAAGCTTAAAACAGCAACATGACGCAAAATGCAGTTATATTTGAGCATACAACAGACTTTTGGCCACAACTGTATATATATATATTAAATATATATATATATATATATATATATATATATATTATATATATATATATATATATATATATATATATATATATATATATATATATATATATATATATATATATATATATATAATATATATATATATTAAATATATATATATATATATACTTATATATTAAATATATATATATATTTATATTAAATATATATATATGTATATATATATGTATCTCTCTCTCTCTCTCTCTCTCTCTCTCTCTCTCTCCCTATATATATATATATATATATATATATATATACAACCCTTAGATGTTGTCCGAAAGTTTTTTCGATATTTTGTTGACAAAAAGTAAAAATTAAAATGCAAGACCGGAATTTTTTTTTTTTAATAATGATAGACTGCCTGCCCTAACCAAACCCTCAGTCGATGTAGCAGCACTCCCTTGCGGGTCAGGCTATTTGTCAGTCGATGTAGCAGCACTCCCTTGCGAGTCAGGCTATTTGTCAGTCGATGTAGCAGCACTCCCTTGCGAGTCAGGCTATTTGTCAGTCGATGTAGCAGCACTCCCTTGCGAGTCAGGCTATAAGATAGTCGATGTAGCAACACTCCGCGCATGATTTTCAGTAAAAAAAATAAAAATAAAAACATTTTATTAAAAAAAATAAAAATAAAAACATTTTATTAAAAAAAAAAAAATAAAAACATTGTTTATATTGTTAAAAACATTCACAATGTTTTTAAAACATTCTGGTCAATTAAATTTGCGTTTTTGTGGTTTTTTTAAAAAACGATTAATTTGTAATTAAATTAATGGTTTTTACTTTCGTCCAACACGGAAATGTTGGACGAAAGTTAAAAGTAATTAAAAGTGACGTATATGTTGGCGTAAGAATCACTTTTTTCCTTCCGCTCTTCCCAAAGCCAACAAACTATAGATCTATATATATATATATATATATATATATATATATATATATATATATATATATATATATATATATATATTAGAGGTGCACCGATGTCTATTTTTTGAAGATCCTAATGCAGATTGGTACAGGCTGATACCGATGCATCGGCATTGGTCCTAAGTTCTAATTTTTACTCTTTTAATATTTTACTAAATTCTAATTTTTACTCTTTTAATAGGTAAATTAGAATTTTTTTCAAATATAATTTTAACAGTCAGTTTAATGGTTGCTTATTTGCTAAATTTTGCTTCATGCTCAGTTGCTTTACTAGTTGATTTATTTTTTATTTAATTTAATTTCTTGGTTTAATTCCTAGAATATTATTAGATATTTACACACACATAAAGTACTCAATGTTTTTAAAAGAACAGAGCAATAATAAATTATTGATTTCTAATGAGTTTTAGTTAATAAAATGTATTGTAAAGTAAAAAAAATTTGATTAGCAGTTTTCTACTAATTTATATTAATTATAGTTGCTTTCAAAATTTATAAAAGGACATTAATTGCAGGAAGCTCCTGATAAAAAACAGTTTAAGAAATATTTAAAAGTAAATAAAAAAAAAAGATTTTTTAAAACTATCATTACTTGCATTGGCCGATGGTTACCAAAATGGTTACCATTTCAAACTAGCATTGGCTGATGGTTTCCAAGCATTGACCTGATGACCTGATTGACCTGATTGGCTGATGGTTTCCAAGCATTGACCATTAGTTACCAAGACAAGATGCTGATGCATTAGCTAAATGCTCGATGCATCGGTGCACCCCTAATATTTATATACATACATATGTATTATATTATGTGTATATATATATATATATATATATATATATATATATATATATATATATATATATATATATATATACATATATAATTATTTTTAAAAATAAAACGATGTTTTTTATTCTTGACATGTTTCGTAAAATTTTATTTACATTTTCAAAAGATTATTTTACAATAATAAAAAACTCTGAAATATATATTAAAAAATAGAAGTCTTTACAGAGAAATATTAACGGACACAAAATTATACATAATAAACCAATATATTTATTACAAAATAACTCGGTAAATAACCAATAAAAATAACCAACTGTCAAAAAAATATATATATATATATATAAATAAACTGACAGTAAAATTAAATAGATAAGTTTATAGTATAATGTAAAGCTTGTTTATTAAGTGAGGGACTTTCCCATGTGGAGGGCTTCTTTTATCTTTAATTTGTGTTTGTTTGGGGCACTATCCAAAATCTCAAAAGAATTACAGTTAGCCAAATTTTTGCAATTAAGAGATAAATTTAAGTGTTTAAATACATGAGATTGTTTATCACCTTTAAGGTGCTCATTTATTCTAGTTGCCAAGTGTCTGGAGGTTTCTTGAATATAACTGGCGTTACAGCCAGTGCAAGAAAATTTATAGACAAAATGAGATTTAAGCAGTTTAGGAAGTGACTTATTTAAGCAAAAACAATCTTGTATTTTATTAGTAGTGAAAATTAATTTTATTAGAACATCCTTGCAATATTTATGAACAATTTTTGAAATTTTCCTTTTAATGTGATTAGAGTAATTAAAATTAATGGTGTGCATTCATTATTTATTTTTAATCAAAAACATTTAGCCCAAACATTTTTTTTTTAACTTTTTTTTTTAAACATCTTCGCTTCCAACAAGGCTGCAAGCAGCCACTAATTAAAGTTGGAAATTACTGAAAGAGAAAAGATGAAGATTGTAGAACAAGATAATGATTGACGGACGACTTAAAGGATTGCAAATTATATGAATCAGGAAAACAAGATGAAGGAAGCGAATTCCAAAGAGCTGATGTTTGAGGAAAAAAACTAGGCGAATAAGCGTTTTTGAAGCACTTAGGAACCGTCACAGAAAAAGAATGAGACTTAATTAAATGATGAGTAACACAAGAATGAATTTTAGTAGATGGCACAAGAGACGCTAGCTCTTTAGAGCAGTGCCCATTATAGTATTTGCAGAAAAGAGAAAGAGAAGCAACATTACGACGATGTGATAATGGTTGAAGGTTGGCTGCAAGAGCAGGTCCAACTATGTTTACAATGCGTTTTTGCCCCTTTTCTAAAAGAAAAAGGGTATCATTAGAAGATCCGCCCCAGATATGGCAACAGTATTCCATACAAGGACGGATTTGAGATTTACAGAGATAGAGAATAGAATCCGAAGTAAGAAAGTGACGTGCTCAATAAAGAAATGCAACCTTAGCAGATGCTAATTTTGCAACAGATTTGATATATGGTTTCCAAGAAAGATTGGAAGTAAGAGTTAATCCAAGAAGATGAAGAGTAGATGACTCATTGAGTACATCACTGTTTATAAATATAGGAAGATCTAAACTATTGCGATAACGATTGGCTGAAAAAAATTGAGTTTTATCTGTATTGAAGTTGACCAGCCACTGTGAGCCCCATGTTATAGCAGAAGTGAGATCCTTTTCAAGCTCAAATGCCCCCTCCAAGCAATCAGAGAGTGTTTCTTATCACGACTAGAATAAATGGTAGTATTATCAGCAAACAATGCCACTCTAGATGTGAGAATATCTGGAAGATCGTTAATGTAAACTAAAAAAAGTATAGGGCCAAGGATAGAACCTTGAGGAACCCCAGAAGTTACAGAATAAGAAGAAGAGTGCTGTCCATCGAGGACAACTTTTATGCTACGATTGGAAAGGAAGGATTCAATAATCTTAAAAATGTTGCCAGATACACCATAAGAAGAAAGCTTATAGAGAAGACCAGCATGCCAAACTGTATCAAAAGCTTTTGAAATCTCAAGAGCGATGGCCTTAACCTCTCCACCTTTATCTAATGCAGGATAAAACCTATCAGTTATTACTGTTAGCAAATCAGCTGTAGAATAAGAAGATTGAAATCCATATTAATGGTCAGAAAGCAAGTTATTAGATTCAAGATGAGAAAATAAGTGTTTGCTAATTTTCGATTGGTAATCGCAGCAGCACAGTGTGGGGAAAACCATGGAGGAGAGTGAGGTTTGATCTGGAATTGTCGAGAGGGAACAAAAGATTCCATGCCAGCCTGAATCCACGAAGTTATGTAAGAAGGATATTTGTCGACAGGAAGACAAAAGGTTTCTACCCAAGAACCATCATGAAGAAAATCACCGAAAGAATCCCAGTCAGCTTTACTGTAGTTGTAAGAGGTACAATAATAGGGGGATTCAGGTGATGAAGAAGAATAAGATATTAGTTTTAGAGAGATCAAACTGTGATCAGAAGCACCTAAGGGTGAATATGGAGAAACTGAGCTATGACTAGGATCAGAAACAAGACATGAGTTGAGTAGAGAAGGTAAATGATTCGGGTTGTTTGGAAAGCGAGTTGAAAGCTGACTATTTGAGTTAGAGATTGAGAAAGCCAAAAGTTGTAGGCCTTAATGCCTGCAAAGTCACTGACACTAGAGCCAAGCCATTCAGTGTGAGAGCATTAAAGTCACCAACAACAACAATATTGGCTGATGGATAAAGAGAAAGGGCTTGGTCAATATGATCAGAAATAACATCTAAAAGAGTGCAGTCTTAAGATGAAGGAGAATGATATAGAACAAAGAGAAAGGCAAGAGAGTGAAGTGGTGTTAAACTTAAGCACATAAAAGAATAGTCTGTGGATTCAAACCTAGTTTCACAACAAATGGGTGAATTCTTTCGAATGTAAATGCCCAGGCCAGTCATGTGACTATTGGAGTCTTTACAAATCAAAGGAAGATAACCATCGACACTAAGATCACAAGATGAGACAGCTGAACTCAAATTAGTCTCACAAAGAGCAAATAGGTCCGGTGAACTTTGCAAGAGATAAGACTCAACAGAAGAAAAGTTACTTTGAAGACCACAAGTATTAGTGAATGATAAGTTTAGAGAACTTGGTGATGATGATTGGTTTTTTGTGTTTTATAGTTTTTGGTACTTTATTCAGTTTTAAATTAGATTAAAGAACTTGACTCAAAGCATAGATAGTACTCAGAACACTGTTTTATAGCCCATTACTATTAATAAACCCCAAGTCGTAACAAAGGGCTCCAAATGTGGCCTCCGCAATGCTTACCAAAAGTACAAACAGGGACACCATTCATGTGCAACATGGCACTGTTAATACTTTGATATTTTTCAGCTGTTGATGGATCCAGTCTCGCTGAGAGCTACCGCAGAGAACGGGAAAGCTGACTACCAGCCGGCCTCAGAACCATAAAACTGAGTGTTAGAGCTGTACCATCATTAGGAGATAATAGAATGAGTTTCCTTGTTATAAAAACAGAGACACAAGCAAAACCCATGCATTGAGTCAAGAAGATCCAGCATTCAACATCCTAAACTGGAAACAATGTATTAAAAAATACATCTGTGCCAGCCTAATAGATGAAGAAGGGGTGGGAGTCTGGTCAACAGATAGAATCTGTTTACCCCTTAAGTCTTTGTCTAGGAGGCCTTCTGCAAGATGGTAGCCGGATGCATTTAACATCTGCCCAAGATGAGTATTTTTATTGAGACACCATCTCTAGCCTTTACTCAGCCAAGAGCCCCAAGGCAGGGGGTGTTTTAAGTCGGAGTTGGCATCTCCTAGCCTTTCCCTAAAAAGGCGTATCCTACAAGGCAGCAGGACATTAAGCAGATTGTACTGGGTTACATGTTACCAGTAGCTGGATAACCTGACCATTTTTTCTTTAATATGAACACATCTTGTCTTGGCACTTAGGGATCCCTTTAATTGCTTTATTTTTTTTGTTTCTATTTTTTAAAGAATTGTTTTAAACTTTTTTTTTAACTTGACTAACCTTGAGCATGAAGAATTAAAAAAAGAAGTTGATAACTTAATGAAAGAACTTTAGCCTAGAATTGAAAAAAATAAAGATTTCTATGAAAAATTAACTTCAACCACATCAGTCATTACTATGAAACCAGACAAATTGTTTTATAAACATAATCCAAATAAATCGTGTTATTGCAATTTACTTGTATACAAACATTTTAAGTGATAGATCTTGCAACTTTACTGGCCTTACATCTGTCAGTGTGTTTTATGAATTACAGAGTTCAGTATCACCATTAATCAAAAGAAGATAAAGCGATGTTAAAAAAACAGCAGATGTTTTTTAAACATCAAGTTATTCAGCGAAGATGAATTTTTTATGATGCTAAGACTTGGATTACTGACAACTGATCTTGCTGACATGTTTAATATATCTTTCGGATTAGTCAGTGTAATTATTTCTATATGGGTGAAAGCTTCTAGCTCACTTTTAAAGCATATGGTTTTTGTTTTGAGTAAAGATGTTATAAGACAATGGCAAACAGATTTAAGAAACAAAATTATTCAGACTTACACTAAATTTCAGATATAACAGAGTTTTTTATTGAAACACCTAAAAATTTAGACTTACAGAAACTAACATGGAGTGAATACAACAACACAACAATATAAAAATACTAGTATCTGCAGCTCCAAATTCATCAATAATTTCTGAAATAAATTCTAAAGCTTACGGAGGCGAAATTTCAAATAAAGAAATTATAAATTGCTTTTTAAAATTCAGCATTTCGATTTCAGCATTCAGATTGCATTTTAAAATTCTTTTGTATAATTTATGATAAAGGCTTTAATATTAATAACGAATAATTCTGAATGTTTCATCTAACCCACAGTTCCTCCTGGTTGGAAAGGTACAGCTTGAATGACTTGACAAATGACAAGGACAAAGGAAGAATCAAAAAAATAAAAGAATTCGCTAATTTAAGGATAATCGTTGAACAAGTAATTAGGACACCAATTTTCTCACAAGGATTTTGAATCTTGAATTGAATTTGAAATGATTCATTATATTTGATCAACAGGTACTGAAAATTAGGGAATTGCTTAGTTGATCTAACTGAAAGACTCATGGAGCAGAATAAGAGTTGAATATTTTGAATGTTTATATTGCCTTATTTAATGACACTATGTCTTATTTAAATGCATATATATTTTATTTAACGACACTATAATATAATATATTTTATATAAAAACTACATAACACAAAGCTGATGGCATCCACTAAAAAAAAATTATGGCAAGAAAATGTTCTTTAGTTCTTTTTTAAAGATAATAAGAAAATTTACATACAGATATATGAGTAAGTAATTTTCACAACTTTAAAATTATATAAATGTGGCACAGTGGTTAGAGTTCTGTCTCAGAATCTCTGCTTCCGCTGCCATACAGTTTACTGATGGCGTCACACACTATGTGAGTGATTCTAACAAAAACATCTTAACAATTGAGTTGATACATACATTCAATAAAATTAAAGAATTCTGCATTTCTTATGGTCTTATGATTAATTCATCAAGACACAATTTATAATTTTTAGGAGTCCTAGAAAGAAACTTTCTGACAACCTACTAATGGTGGTAGATGGTTATATAATTAAACCTGTCAAATCTGTCAAACTATTGGGAATAACCTTTGATTGACGTCTTACATTTAGTTCACATATATAAAATGTTCAGAAAGATGTCATGGTATATTCAGAGTCATTTTTAACCCTAGTAGTTACTTCACACAATCTTATAAGTCTGGCTTATTTTTAGAAGCACACTCATAAAAAGACATTTTTATGAGTGTGTTTCTAAAAAGACTCTCAAGTTGCACATTTTGACAGAAATAGCCAACGTAAAAATAATAAAATTATGTAGTTAACATAAAATGTAAAAAGAAATAGCCAACAAACAATATTCTTGTTATAAGGCTTAAAGAAATAACCATAGTTTGAAAAAAATTTAGGTAATTCTCAAAGTTTAGTGAGTAATATATGGATTGTGAGAAGAATAAAGGATTACTGAAATTTACTGATATTAATACTTGGTTGAATATATCTTTATAAGATAATGCAGGAAATCAAAACCCTTATTGTTTCATTACTGGACACTAATAGTTTAAAAAATCTGTTGATTATTTATAATAATTTCTGTATATAACTGAATTCTGGAGTTTTTCATAAGAGAATTTATATAAGTTTTGTAGTTAGTTGTATAATCTAATTTAAACAATAGGTTTACACTTGAAAAAACTTAAAATGTTTGAAAAAAGTAAAACTATTTTGATTATAAGGAAATAGCATTATTATAGTAAATAATGAAATAATCATAAACATTCTTCTAATTAGAAGTCCTTTATTCTGAAAACTAATTAAAATGTCATCCCAGATCATACCACTGTGGCTAATATATTTAATATTTTTAGGTATTTTGGTACTATCGAGGCAAACTACTTCTAAACAAAAAAAAACATCTATAAAATTTGTTTCTTCTTAGAAACAAATTTGTTTTCTTGGCAGTTTTTTTAAAATGAATAAGGCTTTTTTATTCATTTTTCTTGTGGCTAAAAATGAGAAATCAAGTCTCATGAAAGATTCTCTTAAAAATAAAAAAGGTCTTGATCCCATTAGTCTCCTTGCACTTTTATTCTAAATCTAATTTTTCACACAACATCTGTGTTTTGATAAATTGTTCTTTTAAAAATGGTATTTCAAAAAATTGTTCTTTCGCATAATATGTGCTTTTTTCTGTGCTCTTCAATATTCAACCTATTTCTTTTTTTTTCAACTTAAGTAAACTGTTTAAAAAAGCAATGTTCCACAGAGCTTTACCTTGCAAAAAATATAAATTTTATTACAATTTGAAACAAATATTAATAACAGATAAGACAAGCTCTTGACAATAAACACTTTGTTTATTGTTAAGAACTTTAAATATCGTTATTCATAAATCTCTTTCTACAATTTATTGTAATCTTAACTTTGAGCTTTAATTTATTTAGTTGTTTTCTTTTTGGATGTGAAATAATACTATTATTATACTTTAAACATCTTTTATTAGAACTAGTATTTTAATCTATTAAATTGAATTTATTTTATTAGTATTTCAGTATATTCAGTATATTCAGTATATTCAGGTATATTTTATTATTAAGAAGATAATTATAATTGCATCACAATGTTGAGCTGAAGAAGCATTGATATTATGTTTAATTTCACTCTAACTGTACTAGCTGTAATCTAACTGCATTCACTCTTGCTGTACTGACTGTATTAACTTTTTTTTTTCTGTTTACTGAACTCTATCTGGCAAATCTGAACTTATTTTAAACTTAATGTACTAAGAGTAACTATACTAAAAACTTGTCAAACAATGAAAATCAGTAAATTTTTATCATTTTTTGCACTTAAAGCATTTTTGAAAAAATTAGTAATAATTTTTTGAAAGGTCTTTAGTACTAAAAGATATAATAAGATTTTAGATTTTTTATGCAAGAAACTCGACAATAAATCAAAAGATTTAAGTTTATACAATATAGTAATCCACAAGTATTGACATTAAAATGCATTTGAACATATTAAAAATAATTACTAAATAAAATAACACAACGTAATAGAAGCATCTAACAATTTCAAAAATAATTTCGATTCCGAAGAGATTACAAAAAGTTAATTTTTTTTGACAAATGTGATAAATGCATGTCTACTTTTTCTTTTTTGTTTATTGTGTTTTTAATATACCTTTGTTTTCAGGTTTTATTCAAAGCAATAAATTAATTTTGCGTTCATTGTCAATTGAAGAAAACCATGTATCAATTAATGCAAAGTACTCCGGCACTTACTCCCATTTTCAGTCTATGCTTAGGCTTGCTGGTATAAGTCTTCAATTAGATATTCCTAGAAATGCTCCAAAAAAGTTCAAGTTTGTATTGAGAGGGTGGTTGAACAATTTTGAAACCTCTGTAAAATGCGATTTGCAAAGTAATTTTTTTTGATATTTTTTTATGAGAACAACCTTAGCTTTTATGTGTAGAATTAGAACATAGTTTTATATTTATTTTTTATTAATTTCAAGTATTTTTACTTAACTGTATTTAATAAAAAAATAAACGGAGTGCTTTTAAAGTTGGAAAATGTAGAGAGAGATTTTGACTGAAAAACGAAAGACTACTAAATTAGAGGTCAGCAGTGAAAGATAATCAGAAACAGTTTTAAGTAGAAGATTCAGCAATTAAATCAGTAAATGACAATGTCAACATTTGTCATTTATGGAATATTATAAAAAATACTTGCAACAATGATTGGTTAAAGTAAGGATTATTGCAATGGTGGGTTGATAAAAACCCTTTCCAAAAGTTTTTAAATACTTAAAATTTTCTCCAATTATCTTCTTTTTTTTTACAATTAACCTTTTATGGTTATATGGAATGGTCCTCTCTCATAATTAAAATCTCTTCCAAAACTTCCCAAGCTCTATTTCCCACCACAGTAAAGCACTCTATTTTGTTTTTTTATTAAATAAGAATTTTTCCTAATTCATATGCTCCTCTATTACAAGCTGTCTATTATCAATTTTAACTTTGTGTAATTCATGTGCTTAGCTACTCCAAACTTCTATCTTAACTTTGTATACTACTGTTTACTCTATTTTATCATTCATACTTTATTACTCTTCTCATTTCGATGCTAATATATTACTAAATTATTAGTTTAAATTTTTTTTTACTAGTATTGCTTTTTATATAACCATTGTAATTAGAGTGCTTACTTTTATCATTATTATTATTATTATTGTTATTATTATTTTTACCAAAATATTCATTTCAATAATAAACCGAATTCTTCTTTTCAATCATTTTTTTTTAAACCCTAATTCTGTTTACAATGCAAAAAATGTTTGTTTACATTTTTTTATATTTATAAAAATCACTTTTTTATTTTTATTTTTTTTTATTTTCTTTATTGTGCTTTTCATTTTCTTGCTAATTTTAATTTAATTTTTCTAATTTTTCTATTTTTAATTTTTCTAATTTTTTTTTCTACCTCTGTAACTCTATTATTTTTTCTACCTCTGTAACTCTATTCTTTTTTCTACCTCTGTAACTATTATTTTTTCTACCTCTGTAACTCTATTATTTTTTCTACCTCTATTAATTCTATTATTTCTACCTCTGTAACTCTATTGTTTTTTCTACCATTATTAATTATATTTTTTTTTCTACCTCTGTAATTCTATTATTTTTTCTACTTCTGTAACTCTATTATTTTTTCTACCTCTATTAATTCTATTATTTTTTCTTCCTCTGTAACTCTATTATTTTTTCTATTACTATTAATTCTATTATTTTTTCTACCTCTGTAACTCTATTATTTTTTCTACCTCTGTAATTCTATTATTTTTTCTACCTTTGTAATTCTATTATTTTTTCTACCTCTGTAATTCTATTATTTTTTTCTACCTCTGTAACTATTGTTTTTTCTACCTCTGTAACTCTATTTACTAAATAGTACTTCTAAATACATTGGCTTTGTAATTCTTATTTATGTGTTCCCTGATTTTAAAAGTATGCAGCTTTCTGGGTTTTTCTGCTTACCTTTTTTTTACCATTGATAATTGGTTTTACTTCTTTTAATCATTTTTTACCAGTTTTTTTAAAGTAACTCTTAACTTAAATTGTGGGATGTAAAACGGTTTAGTTACATTTTTGCAAGATTTTATTTGTTTTATATATCATTGTTCAACTTGTTTCAATATCTTAAAACCAGTTTTTCATAACTAGTTTTTGAAAAAGTCATTTTTGTTTGTTTAGAGAAAAAATCTGCGCAAATTAGTATTCAGGTACCTAGTACAACAGTTGAAAATTTTATAAAGACTTGGGGCTTGCAGCCTTCTGATTTAATAAACAGTGCTTTTCCATTTGATAAAGTTAAAAATGCAGAAATTAGTGGCAGTGTGACAGGTGAGTTTTGCTCTTAAGTTGATAACAGTATTTTAATGTTTAATTAAATTTCAAAGCAAAATATAATTTTTTGAAGAATGATTTACAATTTTGAAAGTTTGATTTATGAATATCTGATCTTAATTAAAAAAAAGTTTATATATATATTTATTTTAGTAATCAAGGGTCAAATCATTATATTTCAACCAATTTTGAGATTTACAGTTTAGTTTTCTGATTAGCTACTCTTATTTGCAACAAGCAGGGTTATAGTGTATCTGTAGAGAGAGGGTTATAGGCCACTATTAAGTAGCCTCCTCATCTGTAGTGGCCTTCTTGGCCTTGAGGAGGTGAATAACAAAAACAAATAGATATATATATATAAATAATATATACAATATATATATATATATATATATATATATATATATATATATATATATATATACATACATATATATTATATATATATAAATAATATATATATATATAAATATATATATATATATTATATATTTATATTTTTAAATAAATAATCTGACTACTGATCTATATTTCTAATTTACAGCTCATTCACATTTTCTAAAAAATAATAATTTAAATTATGCAATCGTTATCATAATAGTTTCATTTGTATTTTTCTACTTCACATTGCCATTCATGCATTCATTCATTTGTTTCTACTCCCACTGATTGCACTTATTCAGTTATTAGCATTTTATATAACAGAAACAAAATGTAGCTGTAAGTTGAATTTTAAGATTAACTTAAAATATGTTTAAAGTATCACTATTTAACAACAATACTGGGTTTTAACTAGTTATTGCCCCTTTATTTGTGCCCCTACCCAAGTTAAAAAATAGATCAGCATGGGGGCAATCAACCATTTCTTTTATTTTTTTAAAAAACAATTTATCAGCTGCACCAAATAAATATGCTAATAGACAGGTTAGGGAGGCACTGGGGCACCAATAATGCATCCAACCCTTGATAATTAAAAAGTAGGGCTATTTTAAAATGCTACCATTTTTGTTGTGAATTTAACAAGTAAAAAATGTTTGCATTTTCAGATAGTTGAATGTTATGGCCTAAATTGCTGTTAAGCTTAGATCAATATAAAGTGTTAGAAAAAATTACGAGCATTTCAAAATGGTTGAAAACGGGACTTTTTTGGCAAACAAACAATACATTCTTAGATATATTTCAGTTCTAAACTGCAACAAGCGGCTTATTTTTTTGCCTGCTTATTGCAGATAAGAGCAGCTAATCAGAAAACTAAACTGTAAGGACTTGTTGTAGAATAAAAAAAGTACTACAGTTAACTTCCTTTTGGCCTTTTTTAGCATTTTTCAATTTTTTTTCGAAGTTGAGGAGGCTATAATTTTTTTCTAATATGATACAAGTTGACAAAAACCAGTATTTTTAATACAGAACTACCCAGAAAACACTTCTAGAAAAAATGAGAAACTTGTTGAAAGTTAGAAAAAAGTTATGAGGTTGTAAAGTAGTCTGTTTTTACAATTCTTAAATCGAGGGGGGCCACTGTGCAGTGTTTATAAAGCTATATTTCCGAAACAGTTGCACTTGGAAGTCTGAAATTTCAAATTTAACTTACCTACATAATGTAGATAATGATATGTAAAAATCAGGAAAATCAGAGATGGTGCCCCACAAAGTCTTGAAAAGTCAGTTACAGCTATCTTCCTAACATCACCAATATTATTAATTCATTTAATGAAAAAATACTACCTAATGTTTACAAGATAATTGTTCCAATGTGTAACTGCCTAAAACCTTCTTAATGTCCTTTGCAAGGTATGTGTCTTAGTAAAAATAACAATTATTTTCAAGGTATGTGTCTTAAGATAAAGTAAAAACAGCTTAGCAAATTTGGTCATGAAGATTTTGACCTCATAAAATTATTTTTATTTTTTTATTTTACTTAAAGAGCTAAACTTTTTTAACAATAAAATAAACTGCTACGAAACAAGTTTAATTTTTTATTTTTTAATGTTAATTCACCTCCCCAAGGCCGATAAGGCCACTACAGATGAGGAGGCTACTTAATTGTGGTTATAATCCTCTCTCAACTCTTTAACTCCGAAACACGAACCTTGGCAAACAAGGCCGCTGCATGGAGAAACAAATTGAGCGCGGTACTACCAGGGATGTGGTGGGGATTGAATTCGGAACTTCTTACTTATGAAGCAAGTGCTCTACCACTACACCACTACTGCAACTACTAATTAATAAAAACCAATCTAGAAGTGTTATTTTGTAAATGTACATATTGTGGAATGTCTATTTTGTTTCAATTTTTTTTAAATAAATTTATTATTACATTTTTTATTGTCATTTAACAGTTAAAACATTAATTAAAACAAAAAAGTTAAATGTATGCTTTATAAACATTTTTTGATACAGCGTTATAACATGTTTACAAGGAGTTCTTTTTCAATCAAAATCAAAACTTTTTCTAAATTATTTGGAAATTTCTGTTTTCACTTTTTTAATATTGGTAATTAATTAATATTGGTTTTTAATATTTTTTAATATCTGGTAGCTGATGTAACTATTATAAAATTTTATTTTTCTAAACTATTATTTTTCTTATAAATATAAGCGAAGACATTGCAAGAGTTATATTGCTTCAACCATAAATACTTGTAATAATTAGTTAAATGAAAAACATCTATAGATATAATTTTTCAATATAATATATTGATGGAGATACCCTCGTTATTATATATATTTACACTTGATAACGTTATCAAGTATATTTATTCTTGATAACAAAGGTTTTTTGATAAAAATCAATCATTTTAACAAAACAAACAAACAAAAAAATTGAAATATAATATAACAACAACAACAAAAAATAACGCTAATATAAAGTAAAATTTAATGTGTACTATTTTTTAGCTAATATATATATTTTAAATTTGGTAATTATTTTTCCTATTGTTTGTAATGAGAAGTTTGTAAAGAATAGAAGATTGCAAAAATTTGGAAAAAAAAATCAAGGCTTCACAGGATAAGTAATAATTTACATAATTGGCATTCAAACTTTTGTAACAATGCACAGTTGTCATAATAGTATTTCATTGCACCCTATTATACTAAGAACACATATAATAGGGTGCATTATAGGGTGCAATATACACTAGATATTATACTAAGAACGCGTATGCAACGGGTGCATTGAAATATTAGGTAAAAAATAAATAAAGTCATTTGAATTATAACTTCATGAGGATGAGCATTCACAACAGTTCATTGTTCAAAGTCTTCAAAAAGTTGAAATATTTTATTTCTTATTATGTTTGGTTTATCATGAATTTTGATCCAAAGTCAACTGTAGTTGCAAAAGTGTTTTTAGCAGCTAAAATGTAAACGGTCAAGTGTTTATTTTATATATATATATATATATATATATATATATATATATATATATATATATATATATATATATATACATATATATATATATACATATATATATATATATATATATATATATATATATATATATATATATATATATATATATACATATATACATATATATATATTTATATATATATATATATATATATATATATATATATATATATATACATATATACATATATATATATTTATATATATGTTTATATATATATATATATATATATATATATATATATATATATATATATATATATATATATATATCACAGTTGATTGAGTTGTTTTATTTTTTGATTATTAAATATTATCATTTTAGTTACTCATAATGAAAGTGCATCCTTGAGTGTAAATATATGTTTTAAAAAAAAGAAAAAAAAACAAAAAAAAAGATAAAAAGCCGAAAATGTATGTAAGTTAGACATACTCCTTCAGTAATTATTTTTGTTATTGTTTGCTACCAGAAATAACAAAATAAATTATTTTTTTTATACTTAGGCAACAACAAAATTAACTATGAGAAATTGTCTAAATGTTCTTGTACTTGCAAGATGACTAAGAAAAGTTTTTCAATGTGCAAATAAGTAACAGATTTACTGGAATGAAAAAAATTTCAAATATTTTTCATTTTGTTTATCTGATGGTAAATAAAATGAAAAATATGATAAAGATGATGTTTTTTTGATAGAGAAAAAATATGATTAAGAAAAGTTTTCTTTCGTAAATTTTTTTTTTTTTTTGCTGAACATTTTTGATGGAAAAGTTCAGTTCATAGAAATAAAAATTTCTTTATTTTTTCTTAACTTATTACATATATATATATATAGTAGTAATATCAATTGTCATTCAAAATTTTTAAAGTAATTGTCATTCACAGTGGTTTTTATAAAATTAATTACTTCTTTTATCTTACCGCTTAAACAAGATCTTTAGACTTGATTTAAATATTAAAAATTGATAAAAAGTGGCTTACCGCCTACATTAAATGACTCAACCCATATGTAAATGGCACGCTACTTTATGCTTTAAAGCAAGGTATACAATGTAAAAAATATCATCGCAGGGTAATGGTTTTAATTATTTTGGTTTAGCAGAGCACACCTTTAAAGATCACTGGCATACACATAAAAACTCCCTTCAATGAAAATTTGATTTTCAATTTTTCAATTGAAAGTTAAGCTAATTCCACAAAACTTTCTAAATATATCTGGAAATCAAAAAAAAAAAATCCTAATTTTTTTTACTTTTTTAATTCTTACATGGAACATTATTGATAGGGCAGAGCCATTTAAACCTGGATGAAAGTTGTGTAACCTTTATTTAACCGAAAATACCACATCATTACGTCAACTTTGAAACTATTGAATAAACGAAATGAACTAGTATCAAAATTTTATCAAGGACTGTCAGCGAAAAATAACTTTGATTATTACTAAATTACTTTTGTTATTACTATATATATATATATATATATATATATATATATATATATATATATATATATATATATATATATATATATATATATATATATATATATCTATATATATATATATATATATATATATATATATATATATATATATATATATATATATATATATCTATATATATATATATATATATCTATATATATATATATATATATATATATATATATATATATATATATATATATATATATATATATATATATATATATATATATTTACTTAAATTTAGAAAAAACAACTTTTAATGGAACCTAAAGTTTCATACCTATTGGCAATCATCAGCCATGAAGTACAAAATCAAAATATAAAAAAACCATTTAAAATTACAATTAATTAAAAATTACAGTAGTTTGAGTTCTGACTTAATAGTACAAGAAGACATAGTGGAAAACTAATCTCCTCTATCAAATAATGAAAAGAGAAATTTATTTTTGTGTCTACATTTAGAAACTAATTTGCCTGCTCTGTTTTTGAAAAAATATATATTTCTTAGACATTGACCACTCTGCTAGGATCAAGAGTTCAGTATTTTTAATACTAAATCAAACAACAACAGTATATATCTCCTTTCAATTGAGCACTCTACTCAAAGTCGTCCATAATATACCCATACCATCTGAAAAAGAATTTATACTGCAGTTACTTAACTGAAGGCCTTACAAAAAGAATGAGATGGAAAGTGCTATTTTTTATTAGCAAACAACCCTGTGATGTCTAATTTTAATAATTTTAATAAGGAGTAAAATCTACAAAGTGCCCTCCACAAATTAAAGAAATGTCACTATTTGAAAAAGATTTAATAAATCTTTTTTAAACTATCAAATTTTACAATCTCAGCAACACATTTCAAGGAAAAATAAATAATGACATTAAATCTTTATGCAAATCTAACAAAAATTTAACTCCTGCTGACAAAACTTCCAACATGTACAAAATATCTAATGATGATTACAACCACCTTCCAAAAAACGCAATCACTTCCATTTATAAAAAGGGTAATCCAAAACTAATGGGCATAGTAAATAAAGAAAGTAAGTAAATTTTGATAAATCACGATATTTTTAATAGAATCAAGATAAACGGAACTGCCGATTGTTTTATAACTTTAAAAGATCATAAACCCAACTTCCTTAAAAACCCTACTGTGCGTCTTTTAAATCCTACGAAGAATGAGGTAGGAAGACTATCAAAATTTATTTTACCCAATATCAACTTGGAATTAAGATCTAGGCTCTGTTTAAACCAATGGCAAAATACCCAGAATGTAATAGATTAGTTCTGAAAAATTGATGATAAACACCTTTGTAAATTCCTAGTATTTGCATAAATGATTTTTATCCGTCAATTGATAAAAACATTTTCAATAACACAATTACCTTTGCCGAGCAACATATAATAATAGACGAGCAAAGCAAATCCATTATATGCAATGCAAGAAAATCTTTCACTTTTAACAACAGTATCATGGATTAAAAAGAAAGCAGGATTGTTTGATGCTGCCATAGGAGCATATAATTGCACGGAAGTTTGCGGACTAGTTTGGATTTTTCTTTTAGATTAACTTTCGCAGTTTTACAACAAAAATGATTTCGGTTTATATCAAGATGTCGGTTTAGCTGTTTTTAAGAAGTGGCCATCAAATGGAACAAATAAAAGGGCATGTTGTTCAAGTTTTCAAACGTAACAATTCTATCAATTGCAATGTTAAAATTAACTACCTTGATTTAACTTTTAATCTTACTCTAAATTCATTCCAACCATACTATAAACCTGATAATAAACTAAGTTATGTACATGCTGATACTATCCACCTAACATAATAAATAATCATATAAACCAAGCATAAAACTACTATGATTTAACTTCCAATCTTACTCAAAATTCTTTACAAACTGCAAGCGTGATAATAAACTAAGTTATGTACATGCTGATTCTAACCATACACTTAACATAATAAATAATCTTCCACATAATATCCAGCTAAGATTGTCTGCCAACTCATTTATTTATTCAACAAAGTTATTTGTAATCAATCAACACATCTTTATGAAGAGGCATTAAAGTAATTGGGATACACCTATAAGCTGGCATATAAACCAAGCATAAAAAACGTTCCAAAAAATAACCACAAGCGAAACATAACCTGGTGCAATCCTCCATTTAGAAAAAATGTTACAACCAAAATTGGTCAACGCTTTTTAACCCTAATTGACAAGCATTTTCCTAAAAACCTCAAACTACACAATATATTTAATAGAAACACAATTAAGATAAGCTTCTCCTGCATGCCAAACATGTCTAATATAAACTTACACAACAATATTTTATATGGTGATGTAAAGTTATCAGAAAAAACCTGCATTTGCATTAAAAAATCTCTGTCTACTGAACAACCGTTGCTTGTCTAACAACATCGTTTACCAAGCCACAGTAAGCTCAAATAAACCTCAATACAAAGATAAAGTATACATTAGGATAAGTGAAACCTCTTTTAATCTACGTTATGTGAACCATCTAAAATCCCTTAACACAAAAAAGTACTAGAACGGCACTGAGCTGTCTAAGGAAGTATGGGATTTAAAATAAAGTAACTATACACCTTCAATCAAATGGAATATTATTAAATGCTATAAAGCTTTGTTTAAATGAGAAATTCAAAATATTATTTTATAAAGAAATCTACTAAACAAAAGAAGCAAATTAGTTTCTAAATGTAGACACAAAAATAAATTTCTCCTTTCATTACTTGATAGCGGAGATTAGTTTTCCATTACGTCTTCTTCTACTATAACGTCAGAACTCATTCTACTGTAGTTTGTAATTTTTAAACAGTTTTTTTATATTTTGATTTTGTACTTCATGGCTGATGATTGCTAATAGGCATGAAACTTTAAGTTCTATTAAAAGTCGGTTTTTCCAAAATTTAGGTATAAAATGCTCTCTCTCTCTCTCTCTCTCTCTCTCTCTCTCTCTCTCTCTCTCTCTCTCTCTCTCTCTCTATATATATATATATATATATATATATATATATATATATATATATATATATATATATATATATATATATAATATATCTATGTATATATATAAATATATGTATATATATAAATATATATATATATATAAATATATATATATATATATAATATAATTTATATAAAATAAATTATTATTTGTATTAAGAGAATTCATATTATTTGATGTTTTCTTATTAATATAACATACACTTTTATAAACTATGTCAACACATAAGTCATATATATATATATATATATATATATATATATATATACACATACATACATACATACATACATACATACATACATACATACATACATACATACATACATACATACATACATACATACATACATACATACATACATTTCCATAATTGATTTTATGACAATATTGTTCTTTTTGGACTTTTTGATGAACAATCATAAAAAAATGAATGTTTCTTTATTATTTTGTGATTTAAAATCAACTGAAATAAATTTTGGTTTTTGTTTAGCTACATTCAATACTATAAACAAACACTTCCAACTTTTGGCTCAATTTCAGTACAAAGATGAAGTAATAGATTTATCTGTCAATTTAATTCTTGACAAACCAAAAGGAGAGCCAGTTTCTGTTGCTTTCATTGCAAATTTAGGCTCTATTGCAAACATTGTGTAAAGTTTTATTGTTTTATTATTTTGTCAGCTTTTTTCATTAGTGTGATTTTTTACTACATTAATTATAAAACTTAGTCATTATAATATAGAATATTTATTAAATAGAATTTTTATAAAATAAAATCTTCATAAATTAGAATATTAATCTTAATAACAACATCATGTTGAATTAATAGTTTTCTTTCTTTAGAGATTATTTGAAGCAAAAATTTAATTATAATGGTCCTGATTTTATCAAACATTTGATAACGAGTGGTACTCTTTCTATTTCAAACAAAAAAATTAAAATGATGCCAAATCGCTTAATGTCAAATGGAAAACGTATGCGCTCTGTCAAATCTGGTATGAATTTATTGATACTGCATATGTGTTGTACCAATTAATTACTATTGAAATTAGCTTAATTAACCAATTTTTGATTAACTGCTCCAGCTTTGCTTTTTTTTTTTAACTAACTAATTTTTTCTGTTGATTTTATTTTTATGATTTATGAATGGTTGGTATAAATCAAAAATAAAATGCGAGTTTGGATCTGTAGTTAAATTTAGAAAATATCTGTAAATTTAAGACTTTCACCCTTTTTTTTAAACCTTATTATTAACTGATTTTTTTTTTTTTTTTTTTTCAGAACTTTTTATATTAAAACTTTTTTAAAACCAGGTGTTCGCCTGGCTCCTGTACTCAGTAGTTTTTGAATATTAGTTAAGTTTTAATTTAAGAACAGTTTTTAAGTCAATTAGTTGGTTTTGGTTGCTATAGCAACCAAAACATTGCTCTGACTGGCATTAACTTTTTTTAACTACTGCAATTTATTAAATGACTGCAAAACTAGTTAAAACTAGTCAATTGAAATTTGAAACTCAAAACAATGCTAAAATGTTACTATGTAAAAATGTTGTAAAATATTTTTTTTGTTTTTTGCTTCTTGTTTTTTAAAATGGAAATTAACAAATTTTTTTCCTCAACATTTAATATAAATAATTAATTTAAAACAATGCAGAAATGTTTTATTTTTTTTTCAATAAAAAAGATTTTTTTTACTGAAAAAAAAAAATCTTTTTTTTCCAATAAAAACTAAAACATGCAAATATTTAATTTTGTTTTTTGTTTCTTAAATTTTCATTTTTATTTCTTAGATTTTAGTCTTTATTTCAGAAATTTTTTTTTTTAATTCTTAAATTTTTATATTTGTTTCTTAAATTTTCTTTTTTATTTCTTAAACTTTCATTTTTATTTTCTAAATTTCCATTTTTAATTTTTAAACTTTCGCTGTTATTTTTTGGATTTTTTTTTTTATTTCTTAAATTTTCATTTTTATTTCCTAAGTTTTCATTTACCATTTTGCAAGTACCAATTATTCTCTATTTTTAGCCATTTACTAACAAACTAAAAGTTTTAAAGAATAAAAAACCAAGAATAAGTAGCTATTTGTGTAAAAGTATTTCATTAATAATTATTCTCAAAATTTGGTTCTATTTTTGCAATTCTGATTAATTGACGATTCAATATAATAATTAATATTTGAACATGTTAGATATTGACACCATGTTAGATAGCATTTTCTATGCTTAATACTCTTGTCATCATCTGGAATCCTGTTACATAACTTCTGCCAATTGGTACTGACTAGGCAGCCTTCAATTGTACTTAAAGCTGATTTACAAGTAGTACTTAACTAGGAACAGTCAGTGTTCCAAAACAACTAATAAGCAAGATAATATAAAAAAAGTCTTATGCTTGCTCCAGACAATTCAGTCTCAGGTACCCTGTTCTGCATTAATGTTTCTCAAGTTTAAGAAGGTTTTTTTCATTTCAATTTGAAAAGTGTCTATCTTCTTTTTCTTAGTATACGCATCTTTTTTCTTTCATTTTTTGTGCTCCAGATTTATTCATTTAGATATTTCACAGAATATACAGAATAGTATACAGAATCTTAAAAATATCAAGTTGATAAACTTCTTAAAAGATACGAAATCAATTTTTTGGACATGTTTGGAAAAATTCTGATATTTTTTATAAATTTCCACCAATCCACCTCAGCTACAACAGGATTAAAAACTTGGAAATGAATAAAAAAGTAACAAATTAAATAAACAAAGCATTTTGAAAAGATTGAAAATGAAATTGATCAAACTTGATAAATTATTATTAATAAAATTATTTAAAATCTATAATTATTGAATTATGCTAACAAAATGTATTAACTTTAATTTATTTTAATTATAAACTACATTTCTTTTAAATTATTTTAAAGCAGAAGAATTAAAAACGCTTGACTGAATCTCGTTTTCCTGCTTGCTTGAAAATGACATCTGTGATTCCAATTTTAAAAACACTTGAAGAACACTCCCTCCAATTTTTTACCAATAAATCTTCTCTCTGTTATAAGATCTTTGAGTCTTTAATTAACAAATTTCTGAAATCTCATCTTGATTCAGATAACTTACTCTCAATCAGAACAGATTTCAATCTTCTCGTTCTACAGCTGACTTGCTAACTATTGTAACTTAAAGATTCTATTACACTTTAGATGGAGGCAGCGAGACCAGGGCTATTGCTCTTGACATATGAAAAGCTTTCGATTAAGGCATGCTGGTGTTCTCCACAAGCCTTCTTTATATTGTGTATCTGGTAAAGTTTTTGAAATTATTTAAATCATTTTTTTCTAACCGCAGTATTAAAATCATCCTTGAAGGCCAACATTCTTCATTTTCAGTAACTTCTGGTTATCCTTGGACCTGTATTGTTTCTTTTCTATATTAATGATCTTCCTGAATTTTACATCTAAAGTGGCTCTATTGGCTTACAACTCCATTTTACGCTCCTATCTTGATTAAAGTCTTCTTATTTTGGTTGCTTAGAACAGGCAGCCAATCTTAAATCTGATTTGTCTTTTGCTAGCTAGTCAATTTTAACTCAAAAAAACTCAGTTATTTAATGCAAACAACAATTGCAATATCGTTGATATACATGACAAAAGTTGACATACCTATATTGATAAATGGCAACCCTCTTACTCCTCTTTACATCTTCTTGGATTTAATTATTTTATTTTAGTATTTTGATATTATTTTAACTATTTAATACTAACCTCCCATAAAAACCATATATACAATTCTTTGCTAAGTTAGCATGGTTAAGACTTCTTTTTATTGTGTTTGCTATTTTCTTACACCTGATTCCATTCTTTATCTCTATAAATCTTTAATATGTTTCTCTATGGAATGCTGTTGTCATATTTAGGCTGATTTATTGTTTTAAATTCTCTTATTTAAAAAGTTTTTTTAAATTTTATATGGTTTAGCATTACTTTAGCGAGTTACCATAGTTTAAGCAAATATTAACCAAGTTTCATGAAAACCAAACACTGCAAGTATAATTGCAATGTTTGGTCTTCTTTTCTTTCAGTAACTTACCACTAACATATATAACATAAGAAACTTCCCAATTATAAAACCAATATATTTCAAAGTAAAAAAAAATTACATCATAAAATGGTTTAAACTAATCAGACTCAAATTAACAGTATAAGATGTAACATAATAATATTTTGTTGTAAGAAATTTTATTGTTTTTACTCCATTACAACAGTTACATTCAACTAAAAACTTGGTTAAAATTAAAAAAAAAGATATTATTTATGGGCTCTTATGAGCCCTGGTGTGGCACACTGACTGCACCCTCTCTCATAGGGCCTGCACATACCTTTTACAAAATAAAATGTTGATTCAAAGTATTTAATTTCCAATAAAAACATGAATTGATTCGTAGAGAAAATTTATATGTATTTATGAACTTTCTAGATATCCCAAGTCTCTATCCATCTAATTTGTTAACTATTTAAATTATATAAATTTAGTAGGTATGAATTCAAACATTGCAAGAGCTGTTTTTGGTTATATATATTTTAAAAAGGCTTTTTTTAAGAATACATGCTTGTTATAAACACTGCATTTGTCAAGCAACATAATTAATTATAATATAGCAAAACAAAACAACATTTAAATTATTAAGTGCTTTGTTAGCAAAGAGTAAATTTGGTTTATTTTTTTGCAAAATTAAGTAGAAATTTTTTTTCTACACTCTGTTTATTAACTTGAAAAATAAATTCAATACTAGATTATATTTATACTTTATAAAATTTCACTTAAGCAGCAAAAATTTACAACCATGGATAACTATATAATATTATTTGTTGTAGTTTTGAATTTACTCTATTTGTGTGTATACATGTGGTATTTAGTGCATAACACTTAAATTTCAGTGCTAGTGGAGTAAAGCTTCTCACAAAAGAGAAATGTCGCGTTTTCATTTGATTGTTTGGTGGATTTTGTTGTTTTGGGTTTTTTTTCTTTTATTAAAGATCTCTATATGGTGAGGAATTTAAAATAACAGTTTTTTCTCATTGTTTAGCAACACATTTTTTTGATCTTATTTGGGGGATAAGCTCAAATATTGGAATTAAATGCCATGGCAAAATTACAAAATTTGATGTAGGAACAACTAAAGTGGTAGATGTTCTACATGAAGGTTTGTTGTCAGTGACAGTAGCTGTGGTACTGGCAGACGCAGCATCAATGACAGTGGAATGAATAAATATAATATCAAAAGTTTTGCTGAAGGAAGGAAAAAAAAGTTTTATTAAACCATTCTTTTTCACAATATTTCACTTTTGGTGTGTTGTTGCATTTTTATTTTACTTTTGGTGGTTGTTGCATTTTTATTACATCTTTTGTAGCTCCTTTGTATAATACATATTTCTTTAGCCTGAATATAAATAATTCTGTCTGGATTTAACCACCTTGTCAGAAACAAGCAACAAGAGGTTACCCATCTATTCAGACTTCATGCACTGTTGTGAAAAGACTAACATTGGTGGCATGTAACTACCACTTGCAGAACTGTAGCTGTAACAACTTAAGCTCTTTTTGCAGAAGTAACAAGCCAACATAATGTTTTTTTGTTGTTGATATGACCATTTACTTGGAAACTTAGGAGCAGTGGAAATTCCAGTTTCATTGCAGTTCCAAATTCTTTGAACATCATTTTTATGTTATTTGACAACATTCTCAAGAAGTAAAAAATTTCACAAAAAAAAAATAGCTCATAAAGTTTATGGACAATTTTTTTATTGCAGTCTTTTGCACAGGGTGTTGATGAAAACTTAGGCTTTCTCAAAGGCAAGTGTTTGGTGTGTCTTAACATAAAACCTTACCATAAACCATAAGTCAATAAGCTGATCTGAACTCTATTAAACTTGTGGGTTTATTTTTTCTCAACAAGTTTAAAAATAAGTCTTCTTTAATTCAAAAGAACTAAGCCCAAAAAGCAATTTATTATCTGGAAACATGTTCTTTTAAAAAGGTCTTTTAAAATAAATTCTTCTTCCGTCATATTGGACAAGTTCTGCCTTTTCTTCCAACATAAATATATTTTTGAATGCACTTGCTGAAAAAAAATTTATGCAAAAAAGTTAGCTTGTGTAAAAGGCATTTCATTCAACTTTAAAAGTGTGAAGTGTTCTTCATTACTCCATACTTCAAAGGGGGGGCGCAATAAAACTATTCAAAAAACAAAACATTTTGTTTATGTAATGCTCCTAATTGCTCACTATATTTAATTGCTCACATTCAAGATGTATAAATAATAAAAATAATATACTTAAGACTTTAATTATATTATTTTTGAGTACCTGATTCTTAAAGTAAAAAATTAGAAAATCATTTTAAAAAGTTGACAAAATGTATTTACTTTTTGATGATTATACAGAATGAAAATGTAAACTATAATAGAAGACAGCATTGTCTCATTATGAAATATTTCAAATCTTTTATTCAACCCTATGAGGCTCTTATTGGGATGTATTTTTAAAATCTTATAAAGCAATTTATTTGCACATGTCTCAATTTCTCAACTTTAATATATGTGTTTTTTTGCCTTATTTGTATTTACATAAAACTTTTTTTTTTTTGCATTTTTCTTTAAGGTGTCCATATATACATAAAAACTGATATGAAAACTGCCTTACAAAATTGTGCTGATAAACCGGCTCCTCAAAGAAGGGTAGAGGTGACAGAATCAAAAAATAAAAAAAATCAACTAATAACGATAAGCATATTAAAGACTGGTGTTGTAATAGAGTTACCCAAGAACTTTACACAAGACTTGAAAGTATTAATGAAATGTTTCCTAAAAGAAATGAATATTTATGTGCAGACAGTAGTTGTTCCAGAGTTTCTAGAAAATTCCAAACAAGATAATGCTTTTTACATTAGTGAACTATCATTTTGTAAGAGTTTATTATTATTATTTTTTTAAAAGTGATTATTATTAGCATATGGAATAGGCTAGTAACTTTTATTTTTGTTAATTGGGTGGTGGCTGCTCCAATGTCTCTATGTTTTTGATGAATTTGACCTTTTGTTTTTCAGTAAATGAGGAGTTCAAATTGACTGTTGCATACAATGGTGATATTGATGTTCCCTTTCTTGGTTTGAAAATATCAAAACCTTCACTTGCGATTAGTAAAAAAAAAGGAAAAGATGAACCATGGATTTTTAAAGGTCATGCAGAAGTTATTGTAAGTTAAAAAAGTTATTTTGAAAAATTTTTATTTTTATATATTTTTTTTTTAATTGACTGTTTAATATGGAAGTTACCAGAAAACAAAGAATATTCTTAAAAATAAAGAAAATATAAATTTTTAAAAATTCTTTCAGAATTCTTTAAAAAAAACTGTAAAAACATAAAGATAAAGATAAAAGGTTATGATAAAGATAAAGACCTAAATAAAGACATAAATATTTAATATAGACATTTTAATAAAGATCTAAATAAAGACAAATATCTAAGATATAAGAATTCTTTAGTATAAAATATAAGATTTACCTAAAATAATACATATGCCTACTAATTAACTACATTTACAACACTTTTTTGGGCTTTGTCATGAGAAAGTATATCTTTAGAAGAACCAGCCTAAATATGAAATCAGTATTCTATACAGGGGTAAGAAATGTATTTAAAGAGGTGGAGAATGCAGTCAGGAGTAAGAAAATGGCGAGCAACCTTAGCAGATACTAACTTTGCAATCCATTGTATATGTGGATTCAATTAGATTCATTATATATGAAGATTCAATAAGATCTTGTCATTTATAATTCATATTAATTTTTATATAGTATATTATATTGAGAAAGATGAATAAAAAGTTTTATATAAAGAGTTCTCTCTATAATTTTTGAGAAAACAGAGAGAACAGATATTGAACGATTGTCTAACATTAAGTAATGTGTATATATATACATATATATATATATATATATATATATATATATATATATATATATATATATATATATATATATATATATATATATATATATATATGTATATATATATGTTTTCAGCAAATAACTTTAGATATAAGATAGTCATAAAGATCATTGAAAATTGTATATAAAAAAATTAAGCTCAAAATTGCAAGCTTAAATAATATATTTTAGGGACAGCTCAATTAACTTTACTTTTTAATTGGTCTCTAAAATTGTGTGTAAGCATAGTCATAGTATTTAACTAGTCCGGAAACGCGGGCCATTTTCTATAGATCTCATAAAATAACTTGAACTTTATGGGGTGACCAGACTGAGAATGCATCAAATGTTTTTAAAATGACTTTTTGATGTGCAGACTTTGAAAATTTGAATGAATTCGATGCTGTTTTAGCTGCTATTGTGTTGCCATTTGTTGGAGACAGACCTCAATTTTAGTTCAAACAGTAGACTACCTAATTTAATTTATCCTAACCAAAATGAAGAAAGAATATTTATGTGTTTGTTTTGCAAGAAACGATGTATATCATAAGGTGTCTCGTCACCTCAACGCCAAACACAAGGACAAGTTTACTGATAAACATTTATTAAAAAATAAAAGAAACCAAAGATTATTCTTCATCTAATTAGGTTTTAAAATTATTTAATCTAGATTGCAGAAAAGCTTGCTTCAGGTAAATGGTACTCTGCTATAAGCTGAATTTAAAAATTTAATATCAAGTATAAGTATTTCATTAGAAGAAGTCATTACAGCTTAGTTCCTAGTAAAAATGTAACTGATTCATTAGATGGAAATGCTGAAATTTTGTAGTGCAGATTCTACAAAATAATTTCTGGAAAAACAATTCTTTTTAAAATTTAGCCAAAATCCTACTTTTCTTTCATGTTTTGAAGTAGCAAATCTTGTCTTTGTTTATCTGACTGGTATCTCTTTTATCAATGATATTATAACGTTTAAGCGTGTATCCCACTACATTACTAAACAAAACATTCTATTATAACCTAGTGGGAATGTTTTTAGTACCTCTAATTTTACGATTGGTTTTAGTTCTAACATGTCTAAGTTGTATCTTGAGCAGTGTTTATCGTATTTGCTTGCTGCTAAATATGCATGATCATCTAACACTTTATATACAAGTTTGTAGATTTTACATTGCAAAAGATAACCTGAAAGCTTTCAAGATTTAAAAATGCCAAGCTAAATTGATATATAAAGAACATCATACAAAAAACACCCTCAATTTTGGAACAAGAACATTAAAGGAAAAGTGAGATGACTTGAATCTACTAAAACGGCTATTTTCATAGCCACCTATTTTTTAAAAATATTGCTGGTAAATAATTAGCTCCTAGAGTAGTAAAATAAATACTTCATGTATATTTGATAGTTTTATGATGTAGTAACTTTATAATAGTACAAGATTTAATAATAAAAATAATATAATTGTCTTTTTAATTTTAAAATAATAAAGACAACACTACTATTTTACATATATTTTACAAATATAAAAGGTATTTAGTTTTGAATAAATCTAATAACATCGTTTTTGTTTTGGAATGACTTAATACCATATTTCCAGCTACTATAAAATTTTTTTATTTTTTTTATTTTGTTATTATTGAAGCCAAAGTCATTAATAGATGGGTTATCCTTGCAAGCACTAGAAGATTGTTAGTGTCCAAAATAATTTTCAAATAAGCTATTCAATAATGTAATAAAATTTCTAATACAGCAAAAACTTATTACTTAGGCAGCAAGTTTAACATTTTTTAATAAATATTTTGTCAACTTTATATGCTCAAAGGTTTAGGTAAAATACAAAAGCCACATTCTCTGTCTTCATAGAAATTATAAGCAATATCGTTCCACAGTATAAACTTACCATCCTTACATATATCTTTTCTTTCCGTATGTTTTAAGTTGGATAAGTCATATTTAAATAAGACAGTAACAAGTTGTCTTATTTTAATGTGGGGGATTAGGTATAAAGGAATCATTTAAAATGCCTTTTCAACAACTTAACATTTGCGGAAACATCATTGCAAGTTACAAGCAACAACTTTTAAGAAATTTAGTTTACAAATTTTGATTGCTTTCTAAAGCAAAAGAAATGTTTGTCATGCAGTGGCACCAGTTGTAAAAGTTAGCTAGATTAGTCAAGTATATCATAAACTGCAGCTGACCTTGAAACTAGATAATTAACATGAAATATCTGATTTTAGTTGAAGATAACCTTAGATTTTGAGATATTATTTTTCTGCATTCAACAAAATAGATGATAAATCAAGATTTGAAATAAAATTCTGTAACTTAATTTAATACACAGTGGTTTTTAAATAGAATTCGGTAATCTTCTTTTAATACACTGTACTTTTTTTTAATTAAATATTGTTTGATTTATGTATGCTAATGATGCAATATTTGGTAACTGACTTTTGCATCATCTTTATTGCATCAAGTATATATTTTTTATTTGCTATTATATAAATTGCAATACAGCATAATAAAAACAAAAATTTATATACGAGCTTTTGAATTTTAGTTTAAGAAGCTTTGATATACTAGCTATTTTTTAAAGTATTTATTAAAATCCTACTTTTTTTTTACTAAGTTTTTTACTTATTAATAAAAATAGAAAAACTTTTTTACAGTAATAAGTGCTTTTAAACTGTCTAAAATCATAAAATTGTACCTGATTTTTTCTTGTTTCCAGAAAAAATACCAACATAATGTAAAGAGTGATATATAAATTATCAACTAATCCAGCTAAGTAAACTTTATATAGAATATAGAGTTTATTAATCTATTAGCTAATATTTTAAATATATATTTAAATGTACTCTAAATATGTGATACTAAGCATTTATACCCATATGCATCCCTCAAGTTATACAGTCGATGAAATGCTTGCATCTATAACATATTTTCATATAGCATATAACTTCAATGCTTATATGATATAAGCTATATGGTTTGAATATGCACATTCATACCACTATAACCTCTGTCACATAACTACATTTATCAACAGCTGATGTTTTTATTTTATGCTATAATCATTATTTTTATTCGGAATATGAAATATATATGCAATCCAAAATAATAACTTGAAACTGAATAAACAAAACAAACACAATTTGCTCCTGCCATTTCAATATTTATCTCAGAATATATGCAACTTAACTATAGCGAAATATAATGTTTACAATTTGATGCACTCTAAAGTAGACTGAGCACTAGTATAGAGAGGAACTTAAGTGTTATAAGAAAATGGCCCGCGTTTCCAGACTAGTTAAATACTATGACTATGGTTAACACGGACAAAAAAAACTTGTGGAAATATACAACATATTTTTTTTAAACAGAAAACAAAGATAAAAAACAAGAGGGGATCAAAGATAGTAACTTTTGGGGTAAAAATATTGGAAATGAAGAGGAGTTTTAGCCTTTGAGGATGATTCTAATACTGTTTGAAAGAAATAATATCATAAATTCAAAAACTTTACCAGATGCAAATAAAGTGGCCTTATGGAGAAGACCAGCATGCTTAAATATGTCAAGAGCAATAGTCCATACCTTGTCACCACCATGTACATTAGAACCTTTCTCTTCTGAAATTTAACAAGTTAGTTGTTGAATGAGAGGGTTGAAATCCTTGAACATTGCAGTACCTGGAAATGAAGAAAACTATTCACCTAGAAGAAAGTGATTGAAATCCGTATTGACTTTCAGTTTATAAGTTATTTGACTCAAGATAGGGTGTTACAAATTTCTTGATTAAAGATTCAAAGACCTTGCTAATAATAGAGAGAAGACTGATTTGATAATAATCAGAGGTCAGAGTGTTTTCCAGAGTTTTTTTAATTTGGAACCACAGATGGCATTTTTCCAACTGGCAAGAAAGAAAGATTCAGTTAAGCACCTATTAAATAGTTTTGTAAGATTGAAGAGAGTTCTGTAAAACACTTTTGTAAGACTATGACAGGAATGTTGTCTTGACCAGAGCAATAGATACTTATAAGAGAGAAATAACTAAGGCAATGGGAGCCAGAGTGATTTAAACGTCTAATCAGGGATTAACCTGTTTAGAATGAATGCCTATTAGGTTCAAGTAGAATTAGAGGAGAAGTTATTTGCAAATGGTTCAGCTTTATACTTGTAAAGGTAATAAAATTAAACATTTATTTCTCACAATAATAAAAATATGTTTATTGGTAAGAGAGTTGTTCTAATAAAAAAAAAATGAAAAAATTGGTTACAAATAAAAATAGCAGCTGCACAATGAGATTAAAACCATTGGGTAGAATGAGACTTGACTTGAAACTGTCAAAAAGAAAAAAAAATCTATACCTGCCTGGAACCAGTAGTTTACATAAGAAGCTTAATTATCAGGCAAAAGATATCAGCCTGAGGATTGTAAAAAAAAGGATCACAAAAAGAATCAGTTAGCTTATGATAGTAGTAAGTAGTACAATGGTGGGGTCAGTCTAAAGAAGAGGCACAAATTTAAAGGTATAGAGTGCCTGCAAAGTCGGTGGTACTAGTGCCAAGTCTTTCAATGTGACAAGCATATAAGTAACAATAACAATAATATTGACTTATGGATATAGAGTAAGTAGTTGGTTAATTTGATCATAAATGACATCAAAAAAGGTTAAGTCTTGAGAAGAAGGGGAATGATAAAGAACAAAGAGAAAGATGTGCAGAGTGAAAAAAAAAGTCATGACAAGTAAGTTAATTAATTGTGTAAATATATGCTCAGGCCAAGCACAAGAGATGACTGTTATCCTTTGATTTACAAGACTATTAGAGTCTTTGCAAATCATAATAATATCAAAGGATAATAACCATCATCTTGATCACTTGAAGATGAAACATTCAAATTTAAATTAGTATTATAAAGAGCAAATAAGTCTGGTGAATTTTGAGGAGATATTTAATAGCTGTTGATAATCAGTCTCTCTGAGAGTTACAACAGTTCAGGAAACCTTACTAACACCTGTCTCCGAAACCATCAAACTGAGTTTTAGAGCTATACCCTCATTACGAGATAACATAAAGAGTTGCATAGCCATTTTTAAGGAGGCACCATTAAAAATCTATGAGTAAAGTGAAGAAAACAAAATAATTTCTAAAGATGTAACTTAATGGTCAAAATACAACATATAGTATCAGACGATATTTTGAAAGAAGAGCAGCAAAACATAAAATAGCTGGTTATCAGTTATTCAAAAAGAACTATGTAAAATAGATTAGAGTTAGACAATGTAACCCAGGTTTACATCTACGTCAGTTTAATAGATGAAGAAGAGTTCGATATCAATAGGTCAATAAAACTTTTCTGCTTACTTCTAAAGTCTTTGCCTAGGAGGTCTTTTTCATGACAAGTTGCTGGATGCAGTTTACATCTGCCCAAGATAAATATTTTTGTTGAGATGCCATTTCTAGCCTTTACTGAACCAAGAGCCCTAAGCAGGGGTATTTTAAAAATTTACTTCTCCTTTTACCTAGAAAAGCAAATCTTCAAGGTAATTGCAGTATATTTTACAATCTACAATTGAAAAATATATTGCACTTTAATGAAAACAATAATAAGGCCTCCATAATGATGATGATGATGATGATGATGATGATGATGATGATGATGATGATGTGATGATGATGATGATGATGATGATGATGATGATGATGATGATGATGATGATGATGATGATGATGTGATGATGATGATGATGATGATGATGATGATGATGATGATGATGATGATGATGATGATGATGATGATGATGATGATGATGATGATGATGATGATGATGATGATGATGATGATGATGATGATGATGATGATGATGATGATGATGATGATGATGATGATGATGATGATTAGCATACAAAATAAAAATTTGATGGTAGGCCTTTCAAAATGACTGGCTATTTTTATTGGTTGTTTTTTAATTTTTGCTTCATAAAATTTTTTTTGGCATATACTTTTCAATTTAATATTATTCTTCAACTGAATAGAATTAATTATGCAATTATCTCTAAAATCTTTAGGGATCATAGCATAATTACATCACACCATAGAGTGGGTGGGTGGTTTCCATGAAAATGTGACAAAATGTGATGTGGGTTGGTGGGTAAGTCAAGACAAAACATGTAATGCTAGTTGCATTTTATAATGGACCACCCAGACCAAAAGAATACTGACTGTAATCTTTATATGATAAATGATCTTAATGTTTGAATTTTAATATTATGTGGATATGCAACAAAACATATAAATTTATTTTATTTTACTATTAATAAATTATCTAAGAATGTTATAGGAAATAAAATGTTATTCTATTATGAAAAATGCCTAGTCCCGTGATGTTCAGATATTATTTATTTTAGGTGAATCGAATTCCATTGGGTTGGGTGTAGATATTAAATATACTAGTGTATATAATTTATATATATGTTTATGTATATATAATATACTTGTGTGCAGATATTGAATATACTACTATACTTAAATTTATTATAAACTAGTTTTTTATTATAAAAAAAAATCTATATGGTTTAATGTTTAACTGTTAATATGTTTATAAGGTTATATAAATAAGGTTTAATGTGTAATTATTTATGTGTTTATAGTGTTAATTTTTAAGGTTTGTAATTTGGTAGAAACTGTTGCATGAATTTGTAAATATTTATAGCATACTTCATTTTTATATTTCTTGCAAAAAATAAAATTTTTTAATGATTTAACATCCATATACACGTTCAAGAAAAATGAGTAATGGACAAAAAAAGCAGCCATACTTCAATAATTGACGAATTGAACGAGGAAAAAAAAACAGGCTGAAAAAGAATTTATTTAATTAACAGCAGAATATAATAATAAGAACTTTATTTAAAAGGCAACCATTGATTTTTCTGTGAAGTGAAACTAAAGACTTGTAATACAAACAATATATATTTTAGGGGGCTTCTATAAAGTACGTACACAGTAAAACCACTGATTTAGGACTCCCACTCCCCCTTGTATGCACCTGTATGCATTTAACAACCCCCAAACCTCTCTTCTGCGTACACACGCATTGTTTTTTACAAAATCAACTAACCTCTTTGCAACACTTATTTTTTATAAACATTAAAAACAACATAAGTTTTAGATAGTTCAACATTTCAATTACTTTAACATAATATTGATTTTTAAAACTCATAAAATTCAAAGCTTTCGTAAAAAAAAAAAAAAAACTCTGGTCTTATGAGAGATAGATAACAAAAGAAGTCTGTGTATATACTTGCTGTCTTTAACATCCTCCCCCTTTTTCCCTTATATGCATTTGTACATTTTTGAGTCATCCTCCTCCCCCCATATTTTGTTATGAATATTTAGTATTTAAAATTATTAAAAATACAATAAAAAATAGAATAAAAAATACAATATAAAAATGATTGTTTATAAAAACTTATTTTTTATAACTCAGATTTTTTTAACCAATCAACTCTCTTGATCAACAAGAAATCATTTTTGGGGGTCAATTTGGCTATTTTGATTGTTTCAGGCATTTGTTGACCATTAACCGCCTGTTATTTTGTGCACTGGAACATGGTGTTAATGATGATAGTTATAATGATGATTATGATGATAATTATGGTAATGATAATGATGATGATGATAATATGATGATGAGGAAGAGGATAATAATGATAAAGATGATCATAATAATGATCATGATGATGATCATGACAATGATCATGATGATAGTCATCATGATCATGAATGTTCTTTTTTATTTATATATATTATGTTTCTTTTTAAATTTATAGATTATATATTTTATATACTTAAGATTATATATATTTTATATATTTAAGATTTATATATCTTACTTTTACATATGTGTTTCTTTTATAAGTCTGAGGAACTAGAGGATACCTCAAACAAAGGGAATATCGACTTTACTTTTGACACCAAACAGAATTTTGAAGTTAATATTAAAATTCCAGCATTAGAAATTAAATCTCTTGCAAAGTATTTCGGAGTTGAACCATTTGAAGGAGGTAATAAAAATCTGGAAGAGCGTTTCAGTTTTGGAATAAATGACCTTTACATAAATGGAAAGTTGAACTTGAAAGAAAGAAATGGAGAACTCACGTAAGGGTTCATTCATATAGATTGTAATTTAAAGTAATATTCTAAAGCTTCTAAAGTTTAAGTTAGAAATTTTATTTTAATTGTAACGATTGTTACAATTAAAAATAATAATAATAATAATAATAAAAATAATGTTAATAATAATTCCTTTGTGAAGTTTCAGTCTATATACTTTTAAAGAAACAATTTTAAAAACAATTTTAAATATTCAAAACAATCATTTAACTACAGAGTGACTGCCTCTCCGGTAATTAATGGAATGACAGGTCTAAAACTTGCTGTTTTAATATGGAAGCTCAAGGAACCTCAAAACTCCAAATCTGTTGGAATAGCGTTTGGTTTGGTAATGAAGAATTTACGTTTAGATCGTGCTTTAAAGAAATTTGCTGGCGTTGAAATGCCAGAGTCATGGCTTAGTGATGTATCTATAGGTATTTTTTTAGGAATTGTTTTCTTTTTAATGTTTTTAAAATATTGATATAGTATATTGATAAACATTTCATAATAAATGAATCGTTTTCTTTTCAATATATTGATAAACAAATATGTCATTTAAAATCAATGAAAAAGTTGAGTAAAAAACCAAAACAAATTAATTAATGATTAAATAAAAATTACTTTACCTTAAATAATAGTCAACCACCTGATCTTACATTGTTGAAGTTGTTAAAGTTTTTTTTCATTTTTTTTAATTATGATTTTATTTTTTATTTTAAAGTTTTTATAGTTTTTAATTAAATTTAACTGGAATAAGAAACAATTATTTAGTAATTATAAATTTAAAAAATAGCTTTTCTTTTCAAATTTAATTCAAAAAGTAAATTTCAAAAGTTCTCAAATTTCTCCTAATAAAAGAGACAGGAAAGAATCTTGAAATTACACACTAGCTTTTATGATTTAACTGAAGTTAATACTTTTATTTGACCTTTGTTTAGTAGATATAACCTAGATCTAGGTTATACTAAACAAAGCACAAAAATTTGTTTTTAAAAATCTTAGAATGTTTAGCAAAGTAGTCTAAAATAGTCTAAATATTGTGAGAACTGTAATATTATTTTTTAATAAAATTTTATTTAAGTAATGCTGGCCAGTACTGCAGATAAGGACTACTGTAAGAATAAAGACAATGAAAATTTACCAGAATGTGAGAAACCATCAAAAAAATCATCATCTAATAGTAAAAGATCAGATGATGAGGATACTGATGATATGGATGCAGATAATGAGGATACAGAAAATGGGGATACAGAAGATGGCGACAATAATGAACTAAAAAACACCCATTTTGAAACAATAGAAGAATTGAGAAAAATAAAAATAGTACAAGGTATAAATTTTACTAAATAGTTCTTATTTAATTTTCAAGGAATTTTTTTGATAATTTCTTTTAATTTTTCTTTTTTTAAAAAAAAAATTTTCTAAATACCAATGATTAGGTTTATTTGTACTCAAGAAGAGGAACAGCTTAATTGTCATTAATTCTACTTAGTTGAGAAATAATTATTTTAAAAATTTCTAGGTAATAAGTTGATTGCAAATTTTGAAAGCATTCAACTTTAGTAAGAAAGTTAGTTTAATTAATTTGCATTCAAGAAGAGAAACAGCTTGTCACTAATTCTGTTCAGTTAAAGAAATATAATAAATTAAGAATAATATTAAATTGAAAAGTTTATTACAAACTTTATGCAAAAAAAAAAAAAATTCCACTATAAAATTTTTAGTGGAAAATTTACATTTGTACTTATTTGTATATGTAAATTTAAAAAGCAAATTAAAATGAGACAATTGTTTTTCAAAAACATGATTTTAGAAACTTGCTGTTTACTTTTTTGTGATGGTCAGAGAAATACTTTTTTTTATATTTAAGTGAATAAAAATTAATAATAAATTTTATTTATTTTATTTTTGAAACATCAACAATTTTATTATACCATGCAGTTCTAAATGTGATTAATTTGAAAGTAAATATATTAAGGTTTTATTTTTTATATTATACTTATTATGATATTATGTTGCATTTTTAAAACTAGATATTCTATCTACTTATTTAGGACTTGTGTTGGAAGCTTCTGTTAGGCTTGAAAATAAAGATAAATGTTTGGGTAATGGTATATGTGAATTTCTTTTTACAAGGGGAATTAAAGAACTATCTCTAAAAGGAGCAATCAGTAAGTGTTTTTTTATTTTTTTAATTATTTTACAATCTACTTTACATAAATTAAACTATCTAAAAAATTTGCTTGTTACAATACAATACAAAATGCCTTTTTTTTAATGAGGCTGGTTAACTGCTTTATGGTTATATATACATATAAATACATTCCGTTATATAATTTCTGTTACATTCCGTTATATAATTTATTAATTCCGTTATACATTCCGTTATATAATTTATTTTATAATAAAAGTAGAAGATTTTTTTTACTTAAGCTTTAATTTTTGGTTTAATATAAGACTGCTAGAAAAAATTATGATCTTTTTTGACTAAAGGAGTATGTACAACTTACATACATTTTTGACCCTTTTTTTTTTTAAAAAAAAAAAAACATATTTACGCTCCAGGATGTTAGAAAACGATATCAAACTACACTTTACAACTTATTATAAAAATTACTTTGAAATTAAATATATATATGGATATATATTTGATGGATATATATATATATACACACACACACACACATATATATATATATGTGTGTGTGTATATATATATATATATATATGCATATGTATATGTGTGTGTATATATATATATATATATATATATATATATATATATATATATATATATATATATATATATATATATATATATATATGTATGTATGTATGTATGTATATTTGTATATATATATAAATATGTATATATATATATAAAATACCAGTTAACTATGATGCCAAGCTGATCAGGCTTAGATTTTTTGATAGATAATCCTTAACACTAATGATTCATTGGTTTAAAAATCTAAACATGATTGGCTTAGCGTGGATATGGGCCAAAAGATATCAAAGTAGGACATACTCTTTTAAAGTTGTATAATTTATGGTTGCAAGGCCAAATTAAGACATTTTCCGATCTGGGGCTGTTAATATATGAGTGCCTATGCGCCGGTAATCTAAAAAGGCTATGCGGGAACGAGTTTATATTTGGAAGCAGGAAGATACCATCAAGCAATGGTTTTAGAGCATTTTTTATAATTTACTACCAACTGGTTAGGTATTGCTACACTTCTTTGGCATAGACACCCATATATATGTAAACCTATATGTAAATCTTTTAAGAAAGCAACTTCTGTGTAGATAAGTATAATATTGGGACAATGGAGCTTTTGTATTAGATCAATAGTATGTTCACTCTCAATAAAAGAAGAAAATACTAACAAATAAAAAAATGATAAAACAAACAAATAAATAATTAATTTTTCAAATACATTTATTTTTAAACGCTATTTTTAAAACACTAGTTCTTGATGTTTATTACTGTGCAAAAATTTATATGGCATTGTTGTTCCAGGACATAGATCATGGGGCGGTGACAATGTGGCAAACAAAGATGTGTACAGTATGTATGCCCTTAGTATAGTGTATCGTTACAAAAGTACCAATTAAAATATTTATATTAGAATGAAATAGAATTTAACAATATAAGTAAACTTATATCATTTTTAGTATTGTTAATGGTGTTAAATAGTTAGTTTAATAATTAGTTGAAAATAGAATTCTTATACATTTTTAAAGTATGAAATGAAAAGGTTTGAATCCACAGACTATTCTTTAATGTGCTTTTGTTTAGCACCACTTCACTCTATCGCCTTTCTCTTTGTTCTATATCGTTCTCCTTCATCTCAAGACTGCACTCTTTTTGATGTTTTTTCTGATTATATTGACTAAGCCCTCTCTCTTTATCCATCAGCTGATATAGTTGTTGTCGGTGACTTTAATGCTCACCACTCTGAATGGCTTGGCTCTAGTGTCAGTGATTCTGCAGGCATTAAAGCCCACAACTTTTGCCTTTCTCTATCTTTAACTCAAATAGTCAACTTTCCAACTCGCTTACCAGACAACCCGAATCATTTACCTTCTCTACTTGACTTATGTCTTGTTTCTGATCCTAGTGCTCAGTTTCTCCACATTCACCCTTAGGAGCTTCTGATCACGGTTTGATCTCTATACTATTATCTCATTCTTTTCACCATCTGAATCCCCATATCATCAAATCTCTTACAACTACCTTAAAGCTGGCTGGGACTCTTTCAGTGATTTCCTTTGTAATGGCCCTTGGGTAAAAATCTTTCGTCTTCCTGCTGACAAATGTGCTTTGTACATAACTTCTTGGATTCAAGCTGGATCGCAATTTTTCATTTTCCTCTCGACGACTTCAGGTCAAGCCTCACTCTTCTCCATGGTTTTCCCCACATTAGACTGCTGCAATTTCCAACCGAAGCCACTACTTTCATATCTATCAGCAAAGCAATTCTCCAGAGATTAGATGTATTACTGTTAGAAACCATTGTAAAAAAGTTTTGTCTAGCGCCAAAACCAGCTTTACTCAGGTCATGAAATCTTGTATTTCATCACAAAAATGAGGCTCTTGTGACTTCTGGATAATCTTTAATAGCATCAATAATAAGGGCAAATCTGTTATTCCAACTCTCTTGTATGGTTCAACTTGTCACTTTGTCATTTCACCTAAAGACAAAGCTGAATTGTTTGCGTTCTACCTGATTTAGCCGTCAAACAGGTTGATCCATTGCTTGACATTCGCATCACTCCAGCTTCTGTATTTAAAGTGATTTCCTGCTTAGACTCTTCTACAGCTTGTGATCCGGATAACATACCTGTTATAGTCTTGCAGAAGTGTTCTCCTGAATCTAATAAATTACTTTCTGATCATTAATATGGATTTGGATCTTCTTGACCTACAGCTGATCTGCTAACAGCAATAACTGATAGTTTTTATTTTACATTAGATAAAGGTAGAGAGGTTAAGGCTATCGCTCTTGACATTTCTAGAGCTTTTGATAAAGTTTGGCATGCTGGTCTTTTCCATAAGCTTTCTTCTTTCAGTGTATCTGGTCTTTAATAATAACGGCGGATTCAATAGAGATTTAAGATTATTTAATCCGTCCTTTCCTATTGTGGTATAAAAGTTGTCCTCGATGGACAGTACTCTTCTTCATATCCTGTAACTTCAGGGGTTCAGGGATTTTTTTCAGCCAATCGTTATCGTAATAATTTAGATCTTGCTATAATTATGAACAGTAATGTACTCAATGAGTCACCCACCCTTCATCTTCTAGGATTAATTCTTACTTCCAATCTTTCTTAGAAAACATATATCAAATCCATTGCAAAATTTGCATCTGCAACAGTTACATCTCTTTATCGAGCTCGACACTTTCTTATTCTGGATTCTTTTCTTTATCTCTATAAATCTCAAATCCGTCCTTGTATGGAATACTGTTGCCATATCTGGGGAAGATCTTCTAATGATGTCCTTTCTCTTTTAGAAAAGGTGCAAAAACGCATTGTAAACATAGTTGGACCTGCTCTTGCAGCCAACCTCCTACCATTATCACATCATTGTAATATTGCTTCTTATTCTCTTTTCTAAAAATTTCTTCATGGGCACTGCTCTAAAGAGCTAGTGTCTACTAAAATTCATTCTCGTGTTACTCCTCATTCAGTTAAGTCTCATCCTATTTCTGTGACTGTTCCTAAGTGCTCCTAACACTCTTATTTGTCTAGTTTTTTCCCTCGAACATCAAGGAAAAAAATCAATTTGTCATCAATTCGCTTCCTTTATCCTGCTTTCAAGATTTATATAATTTGCAATTTTTTAAGTCATCTGTCAGTCGTTATTTTGCTCTACAATCTTCATCTTTTCTCTTCCAGTAACTTTCAATAGTGATTGCTTGCAACCTTGTTGAAAGCGAAGATGTTTAAAAAAAAAATTCTATAAGAATTCTAGTTTCAACTAATTATTTAACATCCTTTTTAGTTATGACATCTAAATTTCATTTAAATGTCAGAGCTAAAACTATATTTTTTAAAATTTTTTTTCTATTTTTCTAAAAACTCTGCGACTTTTTTAAAAATAAAACTTGTATCGTGTGGCAAACTAGTTTCTTCTGGTCTATTTAAAGGAAAACTTTTTCATCTATTTATAAAACCTTACAACTAATCTTTTCCAGCATTAGAGTTTTTTTTCCATGATTATTGAACAAGTTTTCTATAATGTTCAGTAAAATCATATGCTAATATTTTTTAATTGTGTGCGAGTAAGTCCATATTCTATCCTGGAAGCCTTTACTACATAATCTTTTGACAATTTTTCTTTATATATATTTCTATATATTTGTAGTTTGCTATGTACTTTATTTAACCCAAATGTTCTAAATAGCAATCTATCTTATTGATATTGAACAACCACTAGACACACCTTTCTTTTAGGACAGTTGATCTAGGAAAATAAAAAGGGGTTGCTATGTTGACATTACCTCCTCATTTCAACAATAAGCTTAATTCTTTAGACAGAACTGCCTATTGACCATTTAAATAATGCGTTTGATGATTCTCCAATTAAAATATTTGTGGAGTTACTAGAGTTGTATGCAGTAAGTAATGCAGAAATTGCAACTCAGACTGTCAAACTGTCCTAATCAGCAAGGTTTTTTAGATTCTTATTTATCTTACAATTTACTAACAATTGAAGCAGAAGTATTCTTGGCTAGTTAGGTAGCATTGCTTGAATCATCATTTTGAACATTAAGTAAAGTAGTTAAAGCATTGATACCCTTTATGCTTTGTACAGTACTCAGTTTTTAAAAAACCATAAATAACTTTCTGTTGCAGCACCTAAAGTTTGTCTTCATTGGGCAAGTTCTCATTTCGAATTATAAAGGTTTTTTTTACCTAAATTTAAATAGTTACATTTGCATTTCACAAATGCTTTAACTGATCCAACATGGGACTCAAAGCTTTGCACAGAAACTTCCAAGCATATTATTTTATAAAAACTTCAGAACCATTACAAATAAAAAATGTCACACTCGCATAAGTGGTCAAGCATATGTATCCGGTTCCTGTGGTCATTTTCCCAAACATAGAAGCGACTCTCATAGCTAAGCAACTCTGATTTCCATTCTTCATCAATGACCATACCTGTAAGCAGAATGTGAATAGGGCATTTCAATCATGAATATTATCTATAAAGATGTACGAAGCATGTTTTACTGTCAAGAACCATGTATAAAGAAAAAAAAATTACCTGCAACAAAATCATTTAGAAACTGCTATAGTGTTTTAAAATGCTCATATTACTTTGATGATATCTACTCAATACTTGTGTAATATTGAACATTATTTCTTGTTAATGTTATTACGTTTCTGCTTGTACACCAGAAATAACTTTCAAATTTTTTTCCCTAATATATGCATTTAAAAAAGATACAAGCAAATAAATATGGACGTAAATAGTAATATTATTCATCACCAGAGACCTCAAAATACAGCAAAAATACACCTACAGTGAAATTTTGAATGTCTAGTTTTAAAAGGCGAAGGAGCTATTTTGCATCCCTTTGAACACACACTTTGAACCTTTTGACACCGTTCCACTTGATTACCTATTCTACTTTAACTCCATATACATATATATATATATATATATATATATATATATATATATATATATATATATATATATATATATATATATATATATAATATATATATATATATATATATATATATATATATATATATATATATATATATATATACAGCGGTGGCCAAAAATTAAAGACCACTCATTTTTTAGTTGGTTTCTTAATCTTTAAATTAAAATTAAGAAGATTCTAATTGACATATTAAATTTTTTTTTTATATCTTGTTAATTAAAACATACGGATTAAAGTGGTATATTTTTTTTAATCTTATTCTAATTAAATAGCGTTTAACTTATTAAAAAACTGATAAGTACTTATAAATCTTCTTTAAATAAATTGGACAAAATTTAACGACCACTTTCAAATTTTTAATTTGCACTTATTAAAAATAATAATCCATTATTTTTTTTAACTGTCTTAACTGCTTATTACGTTGGCTATAAAATAAAATGTCAAAGCCTGAGTTTCGATATCAAATAAACATTTATTTTTTGAATTGCAATCAGGATATAAAAATATTGCAAAAATGCGTGCAAAGATTGAGGAAAAAGACAGATACGCAGCTCTTGTATTAAAATAAGAAGGCTATAGCATCAGAAAAATAGCAGAAAAGCGCGGAAGGTCTCACTCTTGCATTATTAACAAAATTCAACGATATAAAGAGACCCGGTCAATTAATGATTGTCATAGGACTGGATGCAATAAAATTTCAAATGACCATGATGTTTGCTCGTTAGTGAGATTAATGAAAGAAAACAGAAAAGCATCATCTACAGACTTGTCTACGAAATGGACACTGTCAAATAATCTGAAAGCAAGCCCTAGAACTGTGCGAAGGGTCCTCTACAATTTAAATTATTTATGGCGTGCTGCTGCAAAAAAACCACACTTAAATAAAAAAATTTGCCGGGAAAGAGTGGTGCAAACTACATAAAAATTGGCCAACAGATCAGTGGAGCCGTGTGGTCTTTAGTGATGAAATGAACGTTGAGGTAGACAACATAAAAGGTTGCGTAATGTTGCGTAGACTTCCAAGCGAACGGTTCAATGAATCATGCATTTTGAAACGAACAAAACAAGGCAGTGGTTCAATAGGCATTTGGGCCTGTATGAGTGCCTGTGGAGTTGGCGTTTTTCATTTATTCGATGGTAGACTCAACAAAGAAAGGTACATCGAAATTTTGGAAAACTCACTTATTCCTAGCATTGATTTATGGCAGTTGCAAGATGGATTTATTTTCCAGCAAGATAATGCACCGTGTCATAAAGCGCATGTTGTTAGCGATTGGTTCAATTCTAATAAAATTCAAGTGCTTCCATGGCCTGTCAATAGTCCAGACTTGAATCCAATAGAGAATTTATAGTCGTGGCATGATCACAAGCTTGGTAAAGAACAACTTTAAATTTGGAATATTTGAAATCTTCCATTTCTCATCATTTGAAAAATGTGCCTGATGAAGTAATCAAAACTTTAATGAACTCAATGCCAGAACGAGTACAAGAGTGCTTGAAAACAAATGGAGGAACAACACGTTTCTAAATTATTTTTTTATTGCTTATTAAAATATTTTTGAAACTGGTCCTAAAATTTTGTCCAATTTTTTTTCCCATTTATATTTTTTACTAGTCGGTTTTTTAATTTTTTAACATTTTGTAAAAAAATTATAAATTCTTTTATAATAAATATAAAATACAATAACAATTCTTTCCAAAAATGTTTTTCTTTTTTTGAGACCCTTTTCCAAAATAAAATTATACTAAGGATAAAAATAAATTATGAAAAAAAATATATGTATATATATATATATATATATATATATATATATATATATATATATGTATATATGTATATATATATATATATATATATATATATATATATATATATATATATATATATATATATATATATATATATATATATATATATATGTATATATATTGTTATTTTGATAATGTAATAATAGTCAACTCTTTTTTCGATATATATATTAAATTTGTTTTTTTTTTACATTTTTTTATAAACAGCATCTTCTAGTTTCCGACTTGAAGCATCTATAAGTGGTGAAATAAAGCTAGGTGAAGAAAGTGATGTTTTACTTAAAGAGATATCTCTTGTGTTGCAATTTGGATCCAGTGGAAATAAAATATCTGTTAGTTGTAAATTTCATACAAAAAATCCAAAACTTGAAATTACAGGTAACTTAACCACACACACACAAATATATATATATATATATATATATATATATATATATATATATATATATATATATATATATATATATATATATATATATATATATATGTATATATATATATATATATATATTTATATATATATATATATATATATATATATATATATATATATATATATATATATATATATATATATATATATATATATATATATATATATATATATATATAGTGAAAACTAATTAATTATTAATACATATTTCAATTGCATAACTGAAAGTTTCACCCAATAGCGATCATCAGATGTAACAACAACAAAAAAGTAATGACAAAAATAATATACAAAAAATGCTATGGAGTGTCCGCTTTGATGAAATTTATTTTCATGGTGGCATTTTGACGCAAGCTCGATTTGTTTGTTAAGCAAATTTAATCATGATGTAATAATGTGGTATTTTTCTGTCAAACATAAATTGCAAAATTTTCCACCAGGTTTGAATGGCTCTGGTTGATCAAGAATATTCCATTTTAATATAGGTTCATTAGCTTTATTTTTGCATTCCCACACAAAATTTGATAGTTCAGTGGAGTTGGCCTTACTTTCATAAACAAAAGAGTTTTTATGTTTATACCACCGGTCTTTGAAGGTTTTCTCATTAAGCCCAATGTAATAATATCCTTCTTCTTCTTGGTGAGTTTTTACGTTACAAATATAAATTAGTTTTTTTGTAAGGCATTTTCCATTGAGTGGGCATAAGGTGGTTTGTCGACAATTGCATAATTGATTGGCATTTTCATGAGAGTTAAATAATATCTTTTTATTATGAGAAGTAATAATACGCTTGATGTTTGGAAGGCAGCTATAACTAACCTTTTAGTTGTTTTGATAAAAAAGTTTGTGAAATTTATGAAACATTAGGGAAACATTTACTAATTGTACTTAAAAATGTTTTGGCTACGTTTGTTCTGGCGTTGAGCGAATAAGGTGGGTTAAACCAGATGTTTCTTTTCCGAGATTTTGTATTATATTTCTGGATATTTGAAATGAAATTAATCTTATCTTTGAATCCACAAGAATTGAGAGCGTTATAAAATTATAAAATGGTGGGGCTCTATCAAAAGCTTCTTTGCTTGAATATATATTACTAATGCAATTATTGATCATTTTTGGTATTGATTTAGTAATGCTTGGTGGATGATTGGAATTAATATTAATATTTAAAGGATTATCTCCTGGCTTTCTATAAAGTTTAAAAGAGTTCTCAGAAAGGTTAAATGTGATATCTAGAAAATTTACGGTTTTTAAGTTTGGACTGATAGTGATGTTAAGATTAAAATTGTCTTTAAAAATTTGTATTAGATTTATTTTTATTTTTTCCAATTGAGGACCACTGATATTATAGAAGCAGCAAAGACCATGATCTCTATGTAGAGCAGTAGTATTAAGATCATATTCTTTAGCAATAGTGTATAAGATAAAGAGGCCGACTAATTCGCATAATTCGGCTCCGTCAAAACTACCCATAGTGCCATCGAAATTAGGGTCCGCTGACTTTTTAACCCACATATTTCCTGAAAATAGTAAAGATTTTCTAGTATGGTAAATAATTTCAAGGATTTATGAGGGATTTTGGTGAACTGTTTTGCTTGGTTTACAGAATCTTGAAGAAGTTGTTTCGAAATTGAAGAGTAAAACTCGTCAATAGCATACTGAATGAAAGTACATTTATTTTTTTTTGGGTATGGATTTTAACCATTTTATGACGTCATTTGTGCTGTGCCATTGGTGTACGTGGATAGCATTCCTAACTTTACTATTGATATCATCAAATATAATTTTACTTACTTTTCCGAGTTCAGGTTTAGTTGGATTTATTAATCGGCACTGTGCATTGCTGGGGAAGTTATCCTTATGATCTTTTAAGGTAATGAATGCTGTATTCATGGCTAGACGTTCTAGCCTATCATTTATAAGTCTTTTGTTATGGTTTTAGCATCTGTGTTAATGATGTTATACTGTGTGATATCAGAATTTTTTTACAAAAAAAAATATATATATTTTAATTACATAACTAAAAGTTTCATGCAATAGCGATCATCGCATGTAACAACAATAAAAAAGTAACAACAAAAATGCTATGGAATGTCCGCTTTGATGACATTACAGTTCTTTATTAGAAATTTATTTTCATGGCAGCATTTTGACATAATGATAAAAGTTTTATAAATTCAAATAGTTGTTTGAATAAAGCTTTTTCAGCTTAGTTTTTCTTTTAAAAAAAGAGAAAAGACAGTAGACATTTATAAAAAGATAAAGCAAATAAGCAAATAAAAATGTAGGTATAAATCTTCTATGTAATAAAAATATCAAGTCAATCTAAAAAGGTAACATTAAGACTGTAAATGTTTAACAATTTGCTTTTAAGCTTTTTATTTTCCTTTTTTTTTAAAGCTACTATTGCTTTATATGCTGCTCATCTTTTGAACCACCATTTTTTGAACCACCATTTTTAAACCACTATCTTTGAACCATCATTTTTTTCCATTGAACCACTTTTAACCTTTTTTGATCTTGATGTGTTTCACCCTATTTTTATACCTAGGACCATATTAGAAAGTTAATTTTATGACTTCAACTGTTGCTTAAATAAATTTAAAAATTTCTTATCTTTCCTAAACTCATATATGATTTTACTTCTATTTTTTTTTAATTTAAATTAAAAATTTTTTTTATGTGTTTAGGTGTTATTGAGCTTGACCTATGTGGAAAGTTAAAAATTGTTGGAACTATGGCAGGTATGATAGAGAAACCATTTAATATTGAGTGGCTTGCTTTTGGAAATCTTAGTTTAAGTATTGGACTTGATCTGAAGACAGCTCTTCCATCTATTGGTATGCATAAGATTTTTATTGGAGGATTGTATCTACAAATTTAATTGTTTAATTTTTTTTTATTATTATTATTCTATTGTCATTTAGTTCTGAAATTTGAATTATATAGTTTCTAAGAAAATTTAAAAAATTATTGAACAGGTAACCAGAAAAAAGTGTATATTATTAATAATAATATCAGTAATAATAATAATAATAATAATAATAATAATAATAATAATAATAATAATAATAATAATAACAATAATAATAACAATAATAACAATAATAATAATAACAATAATAATATTAATGATAGATATTATTATCATGATTGTTATTATTTATAATATTATTATTTTTGCTGGTTTATTTACTTCTAGAAACAATAAATAAATGAAATAAACAAACAAGCTGTGATACACATAGTGTTTAAAGTCTAACAAAAGTAAATGTCAGACTGTAACAGCTTCTCACAGTTTTGTATATAATTGTCATAGAGGGTTTCGTATATGTTTAAGCTTTTCACATTTACAATTTCTTGTGGTAAACAATTCCATTTGTCAACTATTCTATTCATAAAAAAATTATGTTGATTGTTTGTTTTCTTGCTTTGTTGTATACATATTCTTTTATTGTTACCTCTTCTAATAGAATTTTCTATAAATAAATGAGGATTGTATCAAATAATTACATCTTAGTTATTCATAAACCTGGATAGTTGTTCTTTTCTATATCACCCCTCGATCTTCTTTTTTTCGAAGATTCGTGTAATAAAATAATTTCTTAAACTATTTTTTTTTCCTTCTCAATAATATCAAATATCTATGAAAACATCTTCATCATTTTATCTAACCTTACTACCAGTTAGCCTCAGATACATTAAACTGGGCTTTAGAGCTGAACCTCATTAAGTGATAACAAGAAGAGTCTATTTTTGTATGGTAAACCTTTTAAACTGGTTAGGAGTTGCTTTTTGTTGGACCTGTTTAATCATATAGATATGTTTTTGTAAATGTGCAATCCATAATGGTGCTTCATATTTAAAATCAGGACTAAGTAATGATGTAAATAGTTATTTTACATTTCTTTTAACTGAATTATTTAAAAAAGTGTTTTATTAGGCCTAAATTTTGATAAGCTTTTTTGACTGTATAGTTAATGTGGTAGGTCATTTGATACATATTTACCATTACATTGATACCAAGATCTTTTTCTAAAGTTGTTTTTGTTAGTTTAGTTGCATATGTTTAGACTTATTAAGTATCAATTACTTTTATTTAGGCCTATTTTTTCCAATATGCATAACCTTGCTCTTGAACCATTTGGTTCAGGTCTTGTAAATCTTCTGTACTGCTGTTATGATCTAGTAAAGATATTAATTTTGTACCATCTACATATAGTTTGCATTTGCTTTTTATGTTCAATATTTTTGTCAAATGCTTTACTGACAATATCTAATGTTTCTTGTAAATTTGTATTACAATTTGTTTGTTCACAAAACCATGTTTGGTGCACTGAAGTTAAATTATTTATGAGTATATATGTTAAGATGTTTTATTATTTCATCTCTGATAATACTTTCCATGACTTTGCACACAATTGATGTTATAGAAATAGGACTTAGCTAATTTAAGTCTGTCACCTTTCTTATGCAATAGTATTATATTTGCATGTAACCACAAGTTTAGTAGAGTTACACTTTTGAATGATTGATTAAATATTAACTTGATTGATTAAATATTAACTTAGTGGTTTACAACTTTGTGAGCATTTATTATTCTTGGATGTAATTTATTGGCACCTGTTGATTTATTTGTGTTTAATTTTTTTTAGTTTTGTTTCAATTATTAATTTCTCAAAGTTATGAAAATGGACAACTTAGAAAGGTTTTTTTTTTCCAAATAATGGAATATTTCTGCTATTTTCGGTTAGGAATACTGAAAAATGTTGCATATTCTTTTACCGTTGTAAGTTATGTTTATGCTACATAATTACTTCTTTATTCCCTTTTTTAATATCTTAAGATTTTTGTAATTTTTAACATCTATATTTTTAAATATGCAGTTTTGATTTTATACCATGAGTTTTTTTTAACTTTTCATTTTAGGTCTTTAGTCAATCATAATGATTTTTCTAATATTTTTTGGTTGTTTTGTTGAGTTTGAGGGATAAAATTCTGCAATCTTTTTTATAGATTGTTAATCATCTTGAATAGCTTTCACCAGCTCTTTTTTCCAATTATAATTATCATATTATATAAATTATCATAAAATATATGTTCAACAAAGGTAAATATAAAGAATTACTTAATTCTTTATATTTACCTGTGTTGAACAATATTGTGTTTGATAGTCTTTATTATTGGTAACTTTATCCATTACACTATATTTAAAATTCAATATATGATGGTCATGTTCTAAATTATGGTATTATTGGGGTGGTGTGTTTTGTAACATTCAAATTCTGTTACAAGATTAAGTTAATATTAAGTCTAGTTATTTGTTGTTTCACCAACATTTGCATTTGCATTTTAAGTACATAGTTTTTGTTTAAATAATCTATAACAACTGAGCAAACTCATTTTATTGTGTTATCTTTATTTCATTTTATCATTTATGAAAGTTAAAATGCATACTTTAATGATTTAACCATATTTTCACAATAAAACAAACTACTATCTGCAGTACAGTAAATACACCCACATAATATGCTTTCAATATCAAATTTTATTACACATCATTTCGATTCAACATCATCATTTGCATTTAAATTTTCATTAATAACTTCATAAGACTTTAATTTCTTGGTAACATATAAACACTACCGCCCTTACTTTGTTACAACCTTTTTTATAAAATGAATAACTTTTGTTAGTCAATGAGGCATCTGTCCACCATGTCTCACATACCATTATATATATATTATTTTGTTTTTTTATTTTTAGTTTTTATAATTAAGTTAATTTTTTTTAATTTTTTTTTTCAACACTTTTTTTTTTTTAGATTTTTCTTTAGTATTTTTTAGTTTTTTAGTTTTTTTTTTCAACATTTTTAATTATTTTTTTTTTTCCAATAGTCATTAGTTTTTTGGGTTATATATTTTAAAAACTTCTTATGTGCTGATACCATAATAAAAGTGCTTATTCAAGTTATCTACTTTTGTTAAATCTTGATTTTGTACATTTTTTTAAATAATAAGTTCCTTTTTTAATTTACTTTCAACTTTATTTTGACCTGATGCAATAAAAACATTTTTAAAAGTATGATTGTTACTCAATCAGTTTCTTGCTGTACGTAAAACTTGTATTTGTACATCCTAATTTTTAAACTGGACTAAGACAGGGTAATAAGACAGGGCTAGATTCACTTGTGTTTTTATTTCCTTGGTTTGATCTGTAGTTTTTTTCAATAATACAGTTGTTAACATTTAGTTCATTCATAATCTTGTCAACTTGCTTCTTATCGTAATTTTGGATTGTTCAATAGTATTCTATTTAGAGGCAAGAAAATGGAAGATAACAATTTTATCTCTTTTTTCTTTATCTTTATTAATCACAACAATGGTATTAACTAGTTCTAATTCTTTGCTTGATTTACTTTTATCGTTTTTTAACAATAGCTTAATGGAGTTTTTTATATACTATTTTTATAACACACAGCGTGGAAAATAAGAAATTGAATTTGACCAGCTAACATGAAAAAACAAAGTACAGTTGGAAAAGGAAATGTTACATTTTCAAATCATACAAATTGAATCATAATAAAACTAGAACTTTGATCTTTAAAGTTGAGAACATTTAAGAAGAAAAATAATTATACATTTTATAAATCTGCTTATTAAAATCAAAACCGATAATGCTAATTAGTAAAAACAAACCTGCAATTAGTAAAGTTTAAGTTTATAAACCATACTTATTGCGATTTGTGCCAAAAACTTAAAACAAAATAAATAAAAAGATTTAAAGAAAAAAACCAAAACTAAGTAACTTAGTAAGTTGAGAGAAAAAATAATTCTTAGTTAAATACAGCAATAATTATATTATTATTAAAATAATAGATTGAATATAATATATATATTTTTTTAAAACAATAATAAAATTTCAATCATTTATGAAAAAAAGGATTTTTTTCCATTAAAATTATTAAAATGACCATTAAAATGAAAGTAATATAAGTAAGTTACGTCATTACAAATGAAAGTAGCTTATTGTAAACAATAAAACATTTTTTTCCAAATTACATCCTGATTGTTTGTCAAATCTCATTTTTCAAAACTCTGATTTTTTTTTAACCAGTCAACCATGATTGGGAAGAACTCATTTTTGGAAGTCAAAAGAGCACTTTTTGTCATTTCAGGTGGTTGTCGACTGTTGACCCGCTGTTTTCCACACTGTATATACATATGTTTGCATGTATGTATGTATGTATTTATGAAAACACATTAGTTACTGAGAAGATTTAAAACTTTCTTCAAAAATGCAAGTAAACTTCATACAAAAATGCAAGCAACCATTAGAGTGAAAACATTCCCCATAAACAATTTTCTCCAAACTTATACCATGTCAAAATTAAATACAATGACTGAGCTTTGTAGCATATCATTATGAAACCTTGAGGTTTGAGAATTTGAGATCCTGCTGGAGGGGTAAGAATAGAGATCAGTGTTATCAGATCACCGAAAAAATATCTTGTAAGAAGCTTTCAAAAAATGTAATTAATTATAAAGGAGACCCTAAAAGAAGTGCAACCTAATTGAATTACTTGTCATTAAAGTAAACACATTTACATGCCAATAGTTTAAACATTAAATGGACAAAAAAAAAAACAAATACTAAATTTTTTTGCATTTGTTTATCAACAATCAATTTGTTTCTACTAATCAAACCATATTTACCAAATTTAGTTTGTTTGGTCCAGTCCAATGAGGTATGTTTATTCTAAAATCAAAAAAAGGTAAGAAAATACTTGAGTGAAAAAAGCAAAAAAATTATCACAGAGACAGGTTTTTATTTGTATTAATGCTATTAAGGTTAGGTTTACTAAATTAGGACTTAGCTGATCATTTTGTAATATCCCCAGCATTGTATACAAATACAATGTGGATTCAAATGTTAAGTCATGTTTTAACACAAGCTGGTATGGCTTCTATGTGAATCTATTTGTAACAATCTTCCAGAAGTTTTTATCATAGCTAGTTATCAAAAATGTAGAGTAATTCTTGATTGTAGAAAAGTGTTGATAAAATGTTTTTAGTCTTCTATAAGCAATGAAGCAACTTGTCAGGCTATCATAATACATTAATGTTTTTAATACGTATTAGTCTAACTGGGTACATTTTGTTTCTTTCTTCATGTCACAAAGGAATGGAAAGTGACAAGTTCGTAACATCAAACATAGGTTTATATGATCTATTAGAGTAAGATAATAAAGTTATGGCTCACAGAGGTTTTCAAATTTAGGAGGATTTGTTGTTAAATTTTTTTACTCTAGTTGTGCCACTCAGAATTAGGGTTGGCATTCAGCAATGCCAACCTAACTAATCGTCAACCTCATTTCTATGTTTTATGGTAATTTATTTGTGTCAAATTTTTTTTACCAACCCAATTCCTCTAACAGTGTAAGGTCGGCAATTTATTGCCAAGCTCATTTTTTCTAATTCTGAGGGCTGTTTATGTATATCAGTGTATATGATCTCCTAAGCTTCATGTATATCAGTGTGTCTAGTCTCCTATTAACTAAACTGCTTCATGTATATTACTGTGTCTAGTCTTCTTAAAGATGTATAGGTATTCTTAACTAATTGAATTTTTATCTATTTGCAGATTGGATGTTTGATATCAATTTTAAATGGCTCACTTTTGTTAATCAAATAATAATACGCCCAATTAACCAATTAACAATTAACAAAAATCTGACTGCATTTTAGTTTTTTTATATATTAATAAGTCATGTACCAGAAAAAAACTGTGTGTGTTCTGATGCTGTGTTTGCAGAAACCGTGCATTATTTTAAATAGCTAATTGCTTTAAAATGTCAAAGTATTAGTGTTATTCAAAATTTAAACAACTCTGTTATCAAAACAATTAGTTTTAATTGTTTTGATAACAATCAAAACTAATTGTTATCAAAACATTTTTGAATTGTTATCAAAACATTTTTTATTTGAAAAAAGCTCCTCGTCGTGAAGAAAAGCAAGAAAATGTTGCAATTCGTTGTTCAAAGCTGCTCTATAATAAATTATGTGCCAAAAAATCTTGTTTGATTATTGACAATGAAACTTATTGTGCTGCATATTTTTGATCTCTTCCAGGTCTCCAATACTATTCAGCAATTAATTGCAAGAAACTGAATTCCAATTATAAATGTATTGGAATGCAAAAATTTGCTAAAAAATTCTTAGTTTGGCAAGCAATTTGTAAATGTGATGAAAAAGAAGCTCTTGTTTAGTGACTACGGGAACAATTAACACCAAAATATACTAAAAGAATGTCTCAAGAAATGTCTTTTGTCATTTTTAAGAACACACACGGGTAACCTGTTATTTTGGCCTGATTTAGCATCATGTCACTACTCTGGGACAACTTTAAACTGGCTTAGAGAACATAAAGTAGATTTTGTTGAAAAACACTGCAATCCACCAAATTGTCCTAAATCAAAAGATATTGGGCTCTTGTCAAAAGAAAACTAAGGTTCAATGTAAAAGAAGCCAAAAGCATTAAAGACTTCAAAAATAAATGGATTAGAGCTACTAAGAAAGTCAAACCAAAGACTGTGCAAAAGCTGATGTCGTGTGTAAAATGCAAAGTGCATGTGTTCTTGCATACAAAACTTCACAAACTTTCTTAAGTGAAATTTAAGAATATTAATATATGTACTTTCAAAATATATATAACATTCAATATTGAAATACAATAGTTAAATAAATATCCTTTAAAATGTCTGCGCAGCTTTTTTCTGGTACATGTCTTATCTCATTTTTGTTTTATTTGTTGATGTTGATTTTCATAAAAATATGATATATTTGTTAATACATTGATATCTTTGCCTAATATGAAAAGTATTTTACGAATCTATAAATATGTATTTCTAAATTCAAAATAATTTTTTTTACTTTTTTGGTACGCAACTTGTAATTTCCCATGTTCAATTCATTTTTTTAAATAAGAAAAACATAAGGCACTAAAGCATTTTTGCAATGAAAAAATGCTTTTTATTTCATTGGCATAATAAGTCTTTTTTTAACATGCTTCATTAAAATATTTTAAATCCAGATCCAATAGAACATTAATAAAAAAACTCTCCAATTATTTTTTTTAGTTTTATTTTTATATTTAAGGGGGTCTGACTTTTTGTGCAAAAAAGATGGTCAAAATTTCCATAAAGTTGCATTAAGTCATTTATGGGCTATAGTCCATGAATTAGAGCTGTACCCCTAATAACAAAAAAAAGCTTCATTAAACTTAAATAATTTAATAATTAAAGAAAATTTAATTATGTAAAATACAAACCCATGAAGTGTTATGAACATTTTGTTTATACCAATTTTTCAAGATAAATGTATATATATTTATATGTGAGAATCTTTCTTACTAAAGTCAAGGTCTTTGATTTTGTAAGATTGTACTTCTTTTCGAGCAGCTATTCATTTAAAGTACTTGTACACACATGGTTTATTAAACCATTTCAAATAGCAGCTTCCTCTCTACATTGCCAATCATGCATGTGCAATGCCAACCACGCATGTGCAATGGTAAATTATTACTTTAGCACTTTTTTTCTAACACTAATCACAGTTTATGATATGTATTATTGATAGATTGTTTTCTTTGACATTCTGATTTGAATATACAGTAATTACTACCAGTTAAAGATTTTAGTAATCACTCAAGTTATTACCTACAAGTTTGATGAATTAAACATGAATTAGTTAAATATATTTGGATATAAAAACATTGGTCAGAATGAGAGTTACTTATTAAAATAATTGTCTACTCTTATCAGGCCTTGTTACGAGATTTCGCTGCGTAACGAAAACGCGTAACGCATTTCTAAGTAACTCAACTCAGCAAATGTATTTTGTATTGTTAGAAGTTATATTGCATCACTAGCGTCTTTTCAAGTACCGCATTGTAATTAAAGTTATTTTATTGACGCATTAAAAATCATTCAAACAGTTTTTTTTTCTCACTATAACAAAAGTTACAAATAAAATCTAAGTTCCTATATGAAAAATCATTTTTATTATTTTTTTCAAATATAAAATAAATTTTATTTTGAAAAAAATATTTTTTTCATAAAAAGCAAAATAATATTTGTTTATTTTCTTATAACTTTACAGTTGGTTTTTGGTTATTTTATATAAACTGTTAATAAATTTTTTCTTATTTATTTTGTGAACTCTTTTTAATAATGTTTTTAAACAATAAAGAGTTTTTTTTTAATTATTTATCAGTTACCGATAAAATATTCGTGATCATAATTTATTTTCATAAATTAAACAAACGTCATTAAAACTTTACGTTTGGAATTAACAAAATATCTTATTAATAAAATATTTACATCAAAATAAATAGTGCATTTTTTTAAACTATTATGACAAAAAAATAATTTTTATATTTAGAAGGAATTTATATATTACTTAAGATTAAACTTAAAACACTTTATTTTTTTTAACTAATTTTTAACAACAATAAAATAATTATTAAACAAACTGTTTTTTTAACAAAAAATGTATTAGTTTACAATTGCGGTTAAATGCTTTTACTTACAACTTAATTTTTTCTGAATAAATGTCACGTTAACGACATCAAAATATAATTTAAATATTCTAAAAGATAAAAGTTTTAGCGTAGCGCAAAACTGCTGAACGCGTAGGCAAATTGCCTTTTCGGTGGCAAAATGCGAGCTGCGTAATGCTTCTTAACAAGGCCTGACTTATGTTAAAAAACATCTTATGCAACAGTCGGTCAAAATTAATTCCCAATAATAATCCCAGTGTCTGCAAACTCAGATGCTCTTCTGGGGGTATATAGATTGGTGAAACGAAAAAGAAAATTTTTTGTTTGTATATGTATATAAATGTATATATATTTATATTTATATATATATATATATATATATATATATATATATATACATATATATACATATACATATACAAATACATATATATATATATATATATATATATATATATATATATATATATATATATATATATATATATACATACATACATACATACATACATACATACATACATATACATATATATATATATATATATATATATATATATATATATATATATATATATATATATAAATATAAATATATATATAAATATATATATATATATAGATGCCGGGGGCTTCAGTACATACACTAACTGACAAATAGCCTGACTCGCAGCAGAGTGCTGCTACATCGACTGAGGGTTTGGGATGGGGCAGCAATCTTTTCTTTCATTATTCTTTGTTTTTTTCTTATTTTTCTGAAAACACTGTATGCTATAAAGATAAGCAAAGCTAGTAAGCAAATGCTTATCTAAACAAGCTATAGAAGATATATATATATATATATATATATATATATATATATATATATATATATATATATATATTGAGGCTGTGATTTTTTAATAACTCCATGACATTGAAGCATATATATGATTATATATACACACACACACCCACACACACACACACACACACACACACACACACACTACAAAGAAAAATTTATTTTGTAAACAGCTGTTGTTTTTTGCTTTATATTTTAAATATATATGTATAAATAAATAAATATATATATATATATAAATTATTAGAAAATCACTCAACTAAAATTTTTTTCATTTAACACTGTGTTTCATCAATAAAGACTCATCAGAAATTTTCTGATGAGTCTTTATTGATGAAACACAGTATTAAATGAAAAAATTTTAATTAAATGATTTTAAAACTCTAATTAAATGAAAATTAAAACTCTATTACTAAATGATCCACATATTGAGTTTCAAAATGTTTGTCTATATTCATAAATATATTTAAAATATTTTCAGAAATGGGTGCAGAAATATGGATTGGTAATCTTAATGGAAATTCCCAAGAGTTGTTTAAGTTCCAAGGTTATTTTGGTTTTGATACAGCAAACCCTCTTAACTCTTTTTTTTATGCACGTAGCTTTGGTGCAGACCTAACTTTAGAAAACATTTTGCGAGCACTTGGTAGTACAAAAACTTTACCAGAAATGATTGCAAGCAGTGGTTTCATTGGCGAGTTCATTGTTGCTGTTAGTTTTTATTCAGATGGTATAAATATTTGTTTTATTTTTATTTGGATGATAGAAATACTGGTTTTATTTTTACGTTAAAATTAATTATCTAAAACTGGGTGTAAATCAGTTCATAAGTTTTGTTTATTATTTTATTAAATACTGAAAACCTTTTAAAATTAAGAAAAAGTTTTTTATACCAAAGTAATACAGATATAGCAATTTAGTTTTTTAACTTTAATTCTTGGCATTTTCAGATATAAATATTCCTGGTTTGGAGTTTTCTGTCCCACCCGGCTATATGTTAAAAGGAAAGATTTCTGTGTTTGGCTATAACATTGCATGTGATCTTAAGTTCAACCCCAGAGAAAAAGCATTTTTCTTGAATGCAATGTTTGATCCAATCAATGATTGGGGAGCTGGTATGAATATTTAAAATTTTTAATAAAATGTCTGTCATGATTAAAATGTTATTTTAGCTTAAATTTAATTTTTTGTTTACACACTTAATAATATGAAGCTATAAATGTAAATGTTAAAATGGCTATAATATAAAAATATGTATATAAAAAAATGTATATATATATATATATATATATACATATATATATATATATATATATATATATATATATATATATATATATATATATATATATATATATATATATATATATATATATATATATATATATATATATATATATATATATATATATATATATAGTATGAATATACATGTATATAGCGTTGTTAGGGGGCCAGAGGAATGAGAAAGGGGCACAGGGGTTGAGGATGACACCTTAACCTCCATAAACATTTTCTTTTGAGAACCAAACTTGTAATAAATATATTTTATTGATGTGCCTTTTATCATAACTTTTAAGTAAGTCTAAGACACTAAACAATCTAAAATTTGAGTTTGTTAAGTTTACTTTGATTAACAATAAGTTAATCAAAGTAAACTTATAATAATATATATATATATATATATAATAAATAATATATATATATATATATATATATATATATATATATATATATATATATATATATATATATATATATATATATATATATATATATATATATATATGTATTTTAATACTAATTTGATAATATAGATAATAGTATAGTTTAGTAATATATAATTGTGTAATAAATTATAATTAAGTAACAATAATTACAACAAAGTATAATACTATTGGGTCATTCTAAAGGAAATCATCCAAAAATGACTAAGACTTAGGTCACAGAATTGTTTATTTGTACATCATTTGCAGTCCATGTTAAATTAATGATAACACCTTTTCAGGTTTTTGAAAAACTTAAATTTTGTAACAAAGGAAATAAAATGTTTTTTAAAACAATTTTTTAAATTAAATCTTCAATATAGTGTTATTTAATAATTAATTAATTTAAATTAATTTGTTATTTAATAATTAAATAATTTAAATTAATTTGTTATTTAAAAATTTTTTTTGGAAATTTTTTTAAATTTACCTAGTAGTTTAATAACTAGTTTAGTCATGAGCATAGGAAAGGGGTAGCTGCAACTTCTTCCTGAAACTCCTTCTTTCGAATCCCCACTGGATTTGGAAAATAGTCAAATACCAAATTACAAAAAATATGTAAACCATATTGCAACAACATTATCTAAATACTTGTTTATTTTTATTATTTTTTGACTAACTGCTTATATTTTTTAAATCTAAAGCGGATGTTTGTATTTTTGGTGTAAAAATTCAAAATATATATGTATACATACATATATAAATATATATATACATACATACATATATATATATATATATATATATATATATATATATATATATATATATATATATATATATGTATATATATATATATATATATATATATATATATATATATATATATATATATATATGTATATATATATATATGTATATATATATATATATATATATATATGTATATATATATATATGTATATATATATATATATATATATATATATATATATATATATATATATATATATATATATATATATATATATATATAAAGATTGCTGAAATTGAAGATTTACTCTTAGGTGCTTAATACATGAAAAAGGATGCTTATTTATATTTGAAAAATTTTCCCACCTACCTCACACTTTTGAAGACCCTTTTTTAAGCATGCAAGAGTCAGATTCATACATCCAAACAAAATATATTATGCAGAAACATCCAAACAAAATATATATATGTAGAAATTATATAACTTAAGAGTTTGGATGTATGAATCTGACTTGCGTGCTGAAAACAAGAGTCCTCAAAAGTGTTGGGTGGATGGTTAAATTTTTCAAAAATAAATGTCCCTTTCCATGTATTAAGCACCCAAGAGTACATCTTCAACTTCAGCAATCTTTATCCACAAATTTATTATAAAAACATGCCATATAGTCTATTTTTTAATGTTCAATGAAATTTCTTTATTATTTTTGTTTTTTGGAATAATACCAATTATTTTTTGACTAACTGCTTATATTTTTTAAATCTAAAGCGGATGTTTGTATTTTTGGTGTAAAAATTCAAAATATATATGTATACATACATATATAAATATATATATACATACATACATATATATATATATATATATATATATATATATATATATATATATATATATATATATATATATATATATATAAAATATATATGTATACATACATATATAAATATATATATACATACATACATATATATATATATATATATATATATATATATATATATATATATATATATATATGTATATATATATATATATGTATATATATATATATATATATATATATATATATATATATATGTATATATATATATATGTATATATATATATATATGTATATATATATATATATATATATATATATATATATATATATATATATATATATATTATATATATATATATATATATATATATATATATATATATATATATAAAGATTGCTGAAATTGAAGATTTACTCTTAGGTGCTTAATACATGAAAAAGGATGCTTATTTATATTTGAAAAATTTTCCCACCTACCTCACACTTTTGAAGACCCTTTTTTAAGCATGCAAGAGTCAAGTCAGATTCATTTTATTTTTTAATGTTCAATGAAATTTCTTTATTATTTTTGTTTTTTGGAATAATACCAATTGCCTTAGTATGTTTATCCACACTTTATTTTTATAACCTAATGTATTTTTTGTTTTTTTTTGTTTTGTTTGTAATTCACCTCCCCAAAGCCAAGAAGGCCACTACAGATGGGGAGGCTACTTGTGGTTATAACCCTCTCTCAACTCTATAACTCCGAAACACAAACCTTGACAAACAAGGCTGCTGCGTGGAGAAACAAGTTGAGCGCGGTACTACCAGGGGCGTGGTGGGAATCGAACTTGCAACCACTCGCTTATTTGAACTAATAGTATTAATATAATGATACATCTTTGTGGCAGTAATAGTGTACTATAATATAAATATCTTTTTTCAAAATGTGATCGAGTTTAGTTAAGTTACTTCTTTGAGAAGACATTCAAATAATTGCCATTTTGGCAATACAAAAAGACAGCATTACTTATTTTAAACTTTCTTGACATACTACTACTTTTATCAGCCCAACCAATACCATCACAGGGGTTTTTACTATGTCTGAAAGCAACAAAAAAAAAATTCAACATTTAAATCACAGTCTCTACTACAATGACAAATGTGTTTAAAAACTAAAAAACAAATACAAAAAATTACTGTCTTAACAATTTATCATTAATATTCTATTTTCATTCAATTTGTAATTTCTAATTCATAAATGAATGGCCTAGCTTTAGATATGTTGTGTATTGAATAGCTAACCTTAAGCTTGACTTAATCTAAAATCAATAGAAAAACTTAATTTTAAACCAGCATAAAAACTTAATTTAAAACCAATAGAACTATAGTACTATATACATTTACATCTTCTTGTTCAAAATAAATAGAAAGCATAACATTAGGAAAGATATCATCTTATTGATAATTTTATAACAGGTAATATTTATTAAAACTAATAGAAATACATTATTTATATATTTTGAGTATGCTATCTTTTTCATGAAGGTTATATGAACATATATCCTTTATAAAAAATCTTGAAATGATATAAATAAAAGCCAAGTCTAGAAAAATGTATTAACTATTATGAATAAAAATAATTTCTAAAATCTAGATATAATCAAAATGTAAAAGAATTTTCAGAAATGAAACTATTATCATCATCACCACCACCACCATCATCATCATCATCATTATCATCATCATCATCATCATCATCATCATCATCATCATCATCATCATCATCATCATCATCATCATCATCATCACCATCATCACCATCACTATCATTATCACCATCATCATCACCATCATTACCATCATCACCATCATCACCATCATCATCACCATCATTGCCATCATCATCACCATCGTTACCATCATTATCACCATCATCATCACCATCATCACCAGAAAATAAATGCTTGTGCATTCTTTTTGATATTTGTCAGCACAAATTTTTTAATAAAAAGCTATAAAAATAAGCAGCTTTGCGAGCCGCAACGCTTGCAGTGCCAATTTGCAAGTCAATTTAAATTTACAATGCCTGCTTGGATATTTTATTTATTTTCAAGCAGTTTTTTTTTCTCCACAAATAAAATGAAAAGTAATATTTAGTGCTTTTAAATATATAACATGATGAAGTAGAATAAACATAAACTTACTTCATAGATTGCATTTCTTGGTTAATTTGGCTACACTGATGTGTAGCCAGTTACAGATTGCAAATTAAGATATTTGTAAACATTTTTACATACTAATTTATATATATATATATATATATATATATATATATATATATATATATATATATATATATATATATATATATATATATGTATATATATATATATATATATATATATATATATATATATATATATATATATATATATATATATATATATATATATATATATATATATATATATATATAAATTAGTATGAAATTATATAAAATATCCAAGCAGGCATTGTAAATATAAATTGACTTGCAAATTGGCACTGCAAGTGGTGTGGCTCGCAAAGCTGCTTATTTTTATAGCTTTTTATTCAATTGATAAATAGATATAGAATAGATAGATATAAGTATATGTAGTATAATGAGTAATAGCTTTAATTTCAAGTTAATTTTCTAGGCCTAATAACTAATTTTCGCTTCTTTAAATTTACTTTTAAGTTGACTTTATTCAAATAATTTATAAATTGATTTTAATAGGAGCAATTCAACTTTATCGATCTGCTGATGAACCAGAATCAGGACCTGTCTTGTACATTAATATAAACTCTAATACGTTTGAAGTCTGCATCAGGGGATACATCAGCATTCTTGGAATAACAGCTAGTGTTGACATTCAGATTACTAATAACAAATTTACTTTTGAAGTTCATGGCAACTTGTTTAATGTATTAACAATGAGTATTACAATAGAAGCTTCATATGCTAACAAAAGATTGGAATCATTTAAAGTATGTTATTTAAATTATTGTGTTTTTTTATGATATATATATATATATATATATATATATATATATATATATATATATATATATATATATATATATATATATATATATATATAATATTATATTATATTAAAATAATAATAAAGTACAATTAAATTTGTAACATTACTCGGAGATGACGTTAACGTGTATATATATATATATATATATATATACACTAATAATACAATAATATATATATATATTATTTATATAATATATATATATATATATTTGCTCTACTTTTGTATTGAGCACTGTCTATCGAAAAATTACTTTTATTACTGATATATATATATATATATATATATATATATATATATATATATATATATATATATATATATATATATATATATATATAGGCCTCGGCGGGTGTAAATAAGTGCAAGAACAGAAAAAAGCTCTCCTAAAATGAACATGGCAAGTCATGCGAGCTGCTCCTCTAAATAGCTTCTTACGAGAGTTTTTGGTTTTCGCACGAGCCATTTATTAAAAAAATTGCTAATTAAATACAAAATTTAGTTTTATACGTTACAAGCTTATGTTTGTAACGTTAGTGTTACAAGAATATATACATAAGTAGCGTCATTCATTGTATATATTTTACATATAAATATTACATATATTTATTATATATACTTATTACATATATTTATTATATATATATATATATATATATATATACATATATATATATATATATATATATATATATATATATATATATATATATATATATATATATATACATATATATATATATATATATATATATATATGTATATATATATATATATATATATATATATATATATATATATATATATATATATATATATATATATATATATATATATATATATATATTACATATATTTTTACACTTGCTATCTGCATATTTATTAACAACACTACTTATTTGATACAAAGTTTGAAAGAGAGCTTTAAAGGTTTTTGCTGCTTATAAAAAATGCCTTATATTTTCTTATTGTAATAGAATGCAGGCATTTTAAGAATTGTTACAACAATTAAAAATTCTACAATAAAAGTAAATAATATATTAAAGTAATTGTTATATACAAAATGTATAATTCATTACATAAAATAAAAATTGTTATGCAATAATTTAGAGTGTAAAATTTTATTTTTTATTAATTAATATTACATTTTATCAATATAATATAGTGTAATAATTTTATCTTGTTAAAAAAAAACTTGCATTTAAAACTCTTTTGATGTATTTTTTTTTCGTGCAACAACTGTGCCTTTTAAAAAGCATTGCAGTTTATTATGCAATTAATTTGTTTTTTCATAAAAATGACTTGGTGTTTTTCATTTTAGTTACAATCCTTTAATTATACTTTTTAGAGAAAAAATTATACTTTTGTGAGACTTGCAAATTGCTCCCTTAAACCATTTTAAAGGAGTGTGACCAAGAGCGAGAGCTCTTGCTTCCAGTCGAGGCCTATATATACACACACACACAGTGTTACACGGTAACTTTATTTTGAATATTTATTTGTATATATATATCATAAACCATTAGTATGAACTCGATATTGTTTCTTTAACATATATAATATTATTACAACATATAATAAACTAATACAACAGGTTCGTTCCTCCTTCGCCACCATACAACTTCCTCTTGCTCTTCCACTGAACTCGCTCACTCTCTGACTGTCTCTGATTCTCTCCGACTGTCTCCTTCTATATCTCCTCCTCTCTGACTATTTTATATATTTTGAGGATGCTAGAGGCGTCTCGGTTCGTACACAAATTGTTTATTAACTATCGTTTCTTGGCGTTTTGTTGAGTGAATTGTTTGTTTATAACTTCTTTTTGTGCACGCTTGAGTGAGTATGGTTATTATCTATACGCTTGAGTGGCTAAGGTTGTTACCTTCGTAACTTTACTAAGGGGAAAGGGAAAAGTCCGTCCTCGGACTCAGAAAAAAAATTATTGCTAAATGGCATCATTGCAAAACAGCAACATAAAACATTATCACAAAAATCATTGCTAAACAGCATCGTTGCGTAACAGCAACATAAAAACAGCATCATTGCGAAACAGCAACATAAAAACAGCATCATTGCGAAACAGCAACATAAAAACATCATCATAAAAATCATTGCTAAACAGCATCATTGCGAAACAGCAACATAAAACATTATCACAAAAATCATTGCTAAACAGCATCGTTGCGCAACAGCAACATAAAAACAGCATCATTGCGAAACAGCAACATAAAACATCATTATAAAAATCATTGCTAAACAGCATCATTGCGAAACAGCATCATTGCGAAACAGCAACATAAAACATCATCATAAAAATCATTGCTAAACAGCATCATTGCGAAACAGCAACATGAAAACAGCATCATTGCGAAACAGCAACATAAAACATCATAAAAATCATTGCTAAACAGCATGATTGCAAAACAGCAACATAAAACAGCATCATTGCGAAACAGCAACATAAAACATCATCATAAAACTCATTGTAATAAACTACAGGAAACATCTTGACCGTAGGAAACTTGTGGTGGTTGGGGTGTCTCAAATCCCATCCAGGACTCTTGTTCAAAGATCCTGTCATTACCGTAGACTAATATTTCTACTTTGTTGTATCAACCTTACATGTTGGACATTTGCATCTACGTGAGGGGTGTTTGTTCTTTCTTGGGGATGTTGATTGAAAAAGTTGGTACGGCATGTGGGGGTGTCTTTTCCAGCGTAGCAATGGTAAAGTTGGATAGTCGTGCTTTGTGGAAGATAGACATATACATCGGCTATAAATGTTTTAACAGAGTCATTAAGTGAATGCATGTTGTGCGAACATGTGTCAATTGTGGGTAATTGATAGACTCCAATTGGGTGTACTTTAGTACAATCATACACTTTGCCAATATAAATGCCTGTATGTTTCGACGTGTTGTGATTAGAGCTGAAATAGACAAACATTTTCCGATTTTTTTTTTATCAAGGTATCTCTTTATCACTTGGGAATCAAAAATATTTTCTTCTGGCTCCCAAGTATTTTGGTCAGCGGGATAACCTTTCCATTTGACTAGGTATTGGATTTTTCCTCTTCTTGTTCTTTTGTCGAGAATTTCTTCCATTCTATATACATCGGAATCAATTCCGTGAGTTTGTTCTAAAGGTGGTTCATTTTCTGGAGCGCTTGTATTTACTTCATGTGTTTCTTCGTCAGTTTCCTCCAAGTTAAATTCTTCACTTGTTTCTGTAGCCTCCATGAGCACTTCGGTGTTTAGAGTTATCTCTGTTGTTGGTTTTTCTCCAAAACCATAAATCTCTGGTGTAGTGGGGCAATCTTCATCATTTCCTTGAGTGTGCGTTAAGGTCAGGATAGTTTCACACTTTCGTATCGCTTTGATTTCCTTCAAGGCACATACTGTGGTCCTAACCATTGGTTGTTCACAGTGGTGGTTAGACAGCGGCTGGGATAGAATAGGTTTATCTTGATTAATAAGCGTATCGGATATCGGTGTCGAATTCTCTTGTTTTCGAGGTTTCTTGTTGGAATCAACATTCCTGGGTTGGTAGTTAAGCGTACTTGCGTTTAACGAAGTCTCAAAAACAGACGCCGGTTTGCTAGCAATTGTATTACTTTGTGTGTGAAGGTGACCTAAGGAGTCGCCCATGATTTTACTATGATTAAATTTGTTGTTAATTAGTTCTCGTATCATTGGTACACTTAATTTTTCTCCAATTTTAATCAGATGATTTCCACAGTCTAATCTGATCTTAAATTAGCTCATAAAGTTGTATCCTAAAATAACCGGATGGGTTAAGTTTTTAGCAATTAGCATTTCATGCTCAAATACATTGCTTCCGATAGTGATTGGACATGAGATGTTTCCAAGGACTTGGAGTGAAGCTCCATTAGCCATTTTCAGCGTACCATGGTGAGGTTTAGGTTTATCAACCTGATTTTTAATACTTTTAAAGATGGTTTCATCCAAAATACTACAATTAGCACCAGTGTTCATAAGAATAAGTACTCTAAAATCGAAAACTTTACCCCAGATTTCGGGACCAGGTTTCTCATCAGGATCTGAATCGAGTGTGTTGGCATGTTGTTGGGGTGTACGGTTACCTGAATACGAGTTATTCCTTGACGCATTTGTCTGGAATTGTCAATTTGGAGAAGGAATATTATTCGATAACGTCGAGGGCGGGATATTAGGGTTCCAGCGATTGGGTTGCGGCGATATCTGTTGGTAATGAGTTTGCTTTGGGTAATGGGACATGTTCTCGGAGCATGATCTTTGGGTGTGTCCTACTCTTAAGCATCGATTACATATAACCTGACCGTCACTTGTACGTAGATTACGCCCGTTTGGACGAAATTTTTCATGCAAGGTAAGAAAGTTTTTGTTTCGCTTTAGCGATTCTACTTCTTTTTGCAATTCCACAATTCGATGGTTTAAGTCAGGGGATTCGCGGTAGGTAGCAGCTACAATAGATTGTTTATGAGGATTCAAGAGTGCATCCAACTTAGCCTCTAACCGGGAGATGGTTGAGTCTGATGTAACTGTGTCTTGCAATTTAGCAAACGCTACTGCAGTTTGATAGTTGACTGGTTGTTTAAGTTTTAACGCATCGCGTAGGTTTGGCTTCAGACCTTTGATAAATAAGTTTAGTTTTGTTTCTCCGTCTATACCGAGTTGTTGGCTCAGCTTATCTAAAGTATTAATGTAGGATGTGAGGTCGGTATCCTGCGTCAAGCTGAAGAGTTCCATTTTTTGATTCCACGCTTGCGTCAATCAATGTGTTATTCAATGCTTGCGTTATCATAATATTGCCGGAACTGTTCTTGGAGTTGTTGGAAATCGTTTCTAATGTGGGCGGGAAGGGTTTCATAAAAAACTAAGGCACTTCCTTCTAAATATAAGGGGAACAAAGTTAATTTTCTTACGTCTGTCCATTGGTTATGAAGTGCAATGCGACGGAAACTGGCTAGCCACTCTGTGATGTCTTCGTTTTCCGTTCCTTTAAATGGTTTAGGCTGTAATTCTTGAATGGGTCTTGTTACTAAGCGTTCAATGATTTGTTCTAGAGACATTTTGTTTTGTCCAGGACTATTTGTTGGAGAGCGGCTATCGTCTTGTTTAAATGGGTTGGTTTCGGATATGTCTAACGCGTGATTTGAGTCAGAGGAGGAATCACTGAGAGAGTTGTGAATGTTGTTGGCGGTATCGGAACAAGGATTAGGTTCGGTGAACGGGCAGATTTTTCCCAATCGTAGGTGACTCATAAGTAAATGTCAATGTTTAATTTCAATACTATATCTAGTTCATATACTAATTGCAGGTTTTCGTCTAATGTATTTAAAGTTGAACTATCGAATATCAATCTTTACTTACAGCGCTGAATCGGTCGGTCCAAGCAGAGATGAAATCCACATGAATCAGGGCAGTTCCTCCAAAATGTTACACGGTAACTTTATTTTGAATATTTATTTGTATATATAGATCATAAACCATTAGTCTGAACTCGATATTGTTTCTTTAACATATATAATATTATTACAACATATAATAAACTAATACAACAGGTTCGTTCCTCCTGCGCCACCATACAACTTCCTCTCGCTCTTCCACTGAACTCGCTCACTCTCTGACTGTCTCTGATTCTCTCCGACTGTCTCCTTCTATATCTCCTCCTCTCTGACTATTTTATATATTTTGAGGACGCTAGACGCGTCTCAGTTCGTACACAAGTTGTTTATTAACTATCGTTTCTTGGCGTTTTGTTGAGTGAATTGTTTGTTTATAACTTCTTTTTGTGCACGCTTGAGTGAGTATGGTTATTATCTATACGCTTGAGTGGCGATGGTTGTTACCTTCGTAACACAGATATATATATATATATATATATATATATATATATATATATATATATATATATATATATATATATATATATACATATATATTTATATATATATATATACATATATATACATATATATACATATATATACATATATATACATATATATATATATATATATATATATATATATATATATATATATATATATATATATATATATATATATATATATATATATATATATATATATATATATATACAGTATTAAACATTAATAATAATCAATAATGTTATTTTTTTATAAATATAAGTTTGAAATTAAATATTTTATAAACTAAAAGTGATTATTTCCTAAGTTTTTTTTTTTTTATTGAAATAAATTAAATAATCACAATATAAATTTGTTATAAAGTAATAAAAATTAAAAAAATTAAAAACTAAAGTATTGAAATTAAAGTTTGTGTTCATTTTTATCAACAAAAAAATGTGGCCAAAATAAACTAACCATCAAAACAAAATTAACAAACCTTAATAAAAAAATAAAAAACATAAAAAAAAAAAAATTAATGTTTTGTTGACAATCCTTTTGCTTTTTAGCATTCATTGGTATGATTCTGCATGGAGATCACTAATTTCTGAGTAATCACTTTTGGATCACTATTCAATAATTTTGTTACCGATTCTTTCAGCTGGTCCAGATCGTTTATTTCAATTCTACCAAGATTGTGGTTTAATCCAGATCACAAGTTCTCTATGTAATTGAGATCTGGACTATTGGCAGGCCAAGACATGGTTTTAATGTTGTTTTCCTCAAACAATTGCTTGAAAATCTTAGCAGCATGTAGCATTATCTTGTGGGAAGATTCCCATGTCTTTTAGGAAAATGTCAATAGAAGGCATCAAATAATTATCCAATATGTCTAAATATCTTAGAGAATAAAGCCTTCCATCAAATATTTTGAAACAATCAACACCTTTATAGTTCATGCAGACCCAGATGCCTATACTGCTAATACCATGTTTTGTTCTATTCGTAGAACAATTTAGGTCCATTTTGTAATGTGGTTTTCTTCTCAGCATTACTTGGTTTTTTCTTTAACCAACTTCAACGTTTATTTCATCTCTGATAAGATCTTTGTGCCACATGCTCATAGACCAACTTTTATGAGCTAAATACCAGGTTTTTCTTGTTTCTGATTTTTATCAATAGACGTAGTTTTTTGCAAGCAGCTTGCCACATGTAGTTGTGTTTTTGTAGTTTTACTCTTACTGTGTTTTACTCTTCTAATTGTTTGAGCACTAGCAACAACACCAGAAGCTTTTTGTCCTTTTTGACTGAGATCAGTAGATGATAAACTTCTATTTTTTTCACTATGCGAATAAGTAAACGTTCATTTCTTTTATTTGAAATGCTGAGTCTTGCAGGACCTAGAAGATTTTGAATAGTATTGTATCTTTAATAATGGCAAATTATTCTGCTAAAAGTGGCATGCATTGTTTTAAAATGTTTTGCTTTTTCTCTCATTAAGATGTTTTGTTCATTCATTACTATGATATATATATATCTCTATATATATATATATATATATATATATATATATATATATATATATATATATATATAATACATTATATTTATGTATATATATTTTTATATATATATATATTTATATATATATATATATATATATATATATATATATATATATATATATATATATATATATATATATATATATATATATATATATATATATATATATATTTAGTGGTGTTTGTACCTTAGAGGCACATCAATTGTGCTGCCATCTTAAGTAATGAATTCAAACGGAAATTTTATTTGCATGTATTGGCCATTAAAGGCTCATAATAAGTTGTTTTATCACTGCTTAACACATTTGTTTTGGCAATGAAAATTAATGTTTGTTTCCGGTACCAAAAAGTAACTTATTTAGGACGTATTCTTTTTTTTCTACAACTGTAGGTGTAAACTTTATTTTAAAACTGATTATCAAAATTTGTAAAGCATGTTTTCAGCAACATTTACACATGTTTGAAACTGCTTAACTCCTAACCTATAAGTATTTAGTAGCGATTTTGTAATGGTAGCTAATGTTGTGTACCTTGGTGGTATCACCAAGGTGTAGACTTGTATGATTTTGTAAATACTATTATGAGTAATATTTGTTATAAAAGTATTTTTTTAATTGTTATAGTTTATTATGATATTTTTTTGTTTATTAAGACTTTCTTTAGTCTTATATGATGTGTGTATTTCTTAAATAGTAATTATTTTTCTCAAATTGTTTTTTCTCTTTGATAATTTTCTCAAATTATAAAAAGAGAACAACATACATACCTCCAAGGTACACCACTGGTGGTGTACCTTGACTGTAGTCTAAGCTATTTTTTTAAATTAAAAAATGGGGTGAAAAACTATGTCTGGACCTTTAATAAAAAATCTTTAATAAAAAGAGTAACTAATATTATCAAGTTGAAGAAAATATATTGTTACAGATCATATTGTAAGTAATTTTTTTATATTTATAAAAGTTTGAATATATATATATATATATATATATATATATATATGTATATATATATATATATATATATATATATATATATAATATTGTCAAACGATATATATAATGTATAATATATATATATAAAACATATATTTTGAGATCTTTTATGCTGTCATATTGCTTGTTATTTGCATAAATTTTATTAACAATGATACTCTACACAATTTGTAAAGTCAAATCAGCTAAATTAGAATTTTGAGCTTACTGCCACAAGAAAATATTTTTTTTAGTTTCAAATCATACTTTTATCTGTTGATCTAGAATGTAGATTCTAGCTTCTTTTTTTTTTTTTGCTGTTGTTGAAAAATAAACATTTTTAGTTAATACTTGTTTTTAATCAGTTTTGATCCTAACAACAGTTTGTAGTCTCCATTATTTATTTAGCACAATCTCTAAAGTAAATTCAGCTTACTAGTTGATCATAAGCCAAGTCAGAAAGTTATTGAATCTATTACAAAATATGTTGTTGTTTTTCTCGGAAATGAGTTAAAGATTTGATGGTTTGTTTAAATATAAATGTTGGGGCTTTTTTGAACAGCTTGCTCATTCTAAAAAAAAAATCACCAAGATGCAAATGTTACAGCATTTCTAATTCCTTTCTATACAACATGTTGTATAGAAAGGAATTAGAAATAAATACACTTATAAATTAGCAAAACTTTTCTTAAAAATATATAAATGTGTCTTGGTTGTTATAGAGTAATTGTTAGATTCAAGATGAATTGTTTGAAGTTCTGTCATTTTATTAACTTGATTCAATCATCTTTAATTTTAATTGTTATTTCAATCTTATTACATGCAAATCAACAATAAAATCAAAAACAAACTAGACAATTATCTAAAAGAAGATAAAACAATTTATTATTAGTATATTTGTATGACAAGCATTCATGCCTATACAAATCCAATTTGTAAACTTTATAAATATATGTATATAAATAATAATAAAATCAATTGAAAACAAAATAAATTTTTATTTCTTCTAATTTTCTTGTGTTTGTTTTTTAAAAGTATTTTCTAAACAAGTTTTGATGTAATGAATAAATTTTAAATGTAAATAAAATCACAACTTATTAAAAAGTTTAATAAAAAAGTTCTTTAATTTTTATGTGTTTTAATAGTTAACCATTTTAATATGTAATATTTAATAATTATATCAGTTTTTTTTTATTACAGCACAATTTTGTTGTTGATATTTTTGGATATTTATTAGTTGTACTAGTTTGCTGATTTGTTGTGTATATATAATTATAGTTATTGAAATAAATGACATTAGGAGTTTTTAGCAATCAATCGCAAACAAGCTTTACACATTTAATCACCAATTACAAAACTAGTGTGGTGTACATAGTTCTATGATAAACTCGTTTGAGTTGTTTTAACTTGAAAATTTTGAATAAAAAAATAAACAATTTCTTAATCTTTTTTTAATGTTTATGTTATTGTTCAGTGTAAAATTCTTTGGAGCATTTCAAAATTGTTTTAGTTTAATGGTTGCGTTGGGGTTGGTGTAATAGGGGAAGTGACAGAAGCTGCAAAAAAAGTTATAGAAGACGCCAGAAAGAAAGCAAATGATTTGTTTGAAGCTGCACAAAATACATTAGCTGAAGTTAAACGAGATATTGAAGCAGTACGGGCTCAAATGGGAAAGTGGAAAAAAGGTAATATTGATAATTAAAACTTATCAAAAATTGTTTAAAATTTTTCTTTGCTGCTCTTATTGTTGTTTATATAAAAAAAGACAATCACAGGTTGTTTTTTAATTTTTTTTTAATTACTTATAGTTTCATTATTATGAAATTTTGCTATTTATATACATTAAATATTTTAAAATATCAACAAAATTTATCAATAAAACTATAAACTAGCCTCAAAATATTCATCAGTAGTAAAGTTAATCTGCAGTTGTAGGGAAGGGTTAGGGTAGATAGAAAGGGGATTGTTTTCAAGCCTGAAATGAATTTTCTGAAAAAATTACTAAATTACTAGAGACAAAGCAGAAGCACAATCACAAACCCTTGTCACTGTATAAAATTTAAATAAAATCCTCGTCACAGTGTAAAATTACCTTAAGTTATGTCTGTAGATCTTAGATGAAGTAAGATATTATTATAGACAAATATAAACAGTAAGTTTACAATAAATATTTTTTTAGTTAGCTTTGTCTACAGCAGGTGAGTAAAAAAGTAAATGTAAATTATAATTGCAAAATTCTCCTAGGCATGTCAACCTAATTATTTGATCTGTGTTGAAGCCATAACAAAGTTTATTATTGGCTCTATTTATAAATAAAAAAATTTTTTTAACAATATAGTAAAAGTGATTTTAAAAAAATAAATATTTCCATTTACAAACCTTTAATTTTTAAATTTTACTTTAGCTTTTAGATAATTATTTATAAACTTAATGTTTATAAACAACTATCTTTTCAATTTTAAAGATTTTCTAAGTGTTTTAGATACGTTGAGCATTTTAGCCTTGAGGGCAAAAATTATGGATTTTGACTTTATTTGTAAATAAAAAGTTTAAATAAAATCATAAAATAGTTTTTTTGACAATAATTATTTACAAGTAAAAACATTACTATTCTAAAAATAATAATAGTGGTTTTGGACTAAAAGTCGTTTTCCAAACAATCTTTGCAATTCTATGGTTTTAGAATGCTTTAGCGGTTTAGTCATGTAGAGTATTGAAGACTGGAGAATAAAAATTACAGGTGTTGCAAATTAGTCTATAAGTTCATTGACAAATCTTTTGTGGTTTAGAAAACAAGATAAGGTTTCAACAAATGAATTTATTTAAAGTTAAAAATAATAAATAGCATTTTTACTTTCATAGTACAAATAAGTTTAGTGTAGTCTCTAAAAATTATTGAAATTTAATTATTAAATATCAATATAAAAATAACATAAGAAATTTTAAATTATTAATTGTGTACAACTTGAAATAAAATTGCCGTTATTGGTATTTGTTAAAGTTAAAAATAATAGTTTATAATAAAGATAAAGAGTTATTACAATAATTTATTATTAAGTGGATTTAAGGATGCTCTTTGATAATTTTTTTAAGCATTTTATAAAGTTTCTAAAGTTTTACAAATTTAAATTTAATTGTTTGATTTGAAATTTTTATTTTTAAATTATATATTTAAGTAACTGAGTTTATTAATAAATTACAACCATTATAAACTATTATAATATTAATTTTTCAGTTAAAACCTTGATTTAAATTTTATTGTCGATATTATTTGAAAAAAACACAAATAGTTACTAGTTAAAGTTATAATTTGGTGATAAATAATTAATAAAAGTTACAATAACATATTAAGTTAGTTATTGTTAAAGTTAGCAAATCAAATAGTTCAAATTAATAAATAAATTTAACTAGCAGAAAGCAACCCTTAACACGGGTTACGGTCGGTCTGTTACTTAATTTATAGTGGCTGTTTTCCACAATTTAAAGTTGCGAAACCTTAACTAATACCTTTTTAAGAAAACGCCTTCAAATTAAAAAATTAAACCATCTGTAAAATTAAAATAAATTAATTTACCAATTATTTAATGTTATTTGAGTAATTTACAACTGACATAGGTCATATCAGTGTATGGCATAACCATTTTCCTAGACATTACTAAGTTCAACACAATACGTTTTTAGTTACTTAGACAAAATAATAACACTTCATCATGCTTTAAATTGACGAAAAAGTAAAGCTAAATTCTTGTTATTTTTTTTATAACATGAACTTTAATTAATAAGATTAATATGAAGTGAACGTAAATTATTCATGAGTTATTAATTTTTTGGTATCCCCTTGATACATGTTTCTTTAAAAAAGGAAATTGTCTTTAAAACGTTAAATGTGCACAACTAAATAAATTTATTATAAATAACTAAGCAATTGAGTACAAATACATTTCAAACAAAAAAAAGTTAATTTACAATCAAACATGTGTATAAAAAATTGTAAAAAGTATGTAAACTTTGATCTTTTATGTTGCATTAATGCGTCATATGACAAACCTAAAATAAAAATTGTAACAGATAAGTAGACATAAAAGAAAAAAAAAACAAATCAAAACAAAAATTTATCTGTTTAACAAAAATTTACCAATTTACCTGCTTTTCAGTAGCCTGTTGTCATACTTAAACTGATGTCATGATGCAGCTTGTGGGTGTTGTTTTATGACATTATTTCACGTTGACTTTTAGTAAACTTTAGTTAAATTTAAAAGACATTACAATAGCATTTAAAACATTTTAATTAAAAAGCAAAAAAGCAAATGCTTCAAGGAGCCAAACTAAAAACATTAAAGATAAAAAATCAAATAGAGAAATAAATAAATTGCGTTTATATAGCTAAATAGTCTTGGCTTATAGTAAATTTTAAAAGCAGTGTTTTCAATAAATTAAACTACCAATTAATTATTTTTAACAATAGAATGTTGCATCATATTATGATGATTGATTGGGTAATGAATCAATTTAATTATATTTAAGTTTAATTGGTGAAAAACAAATAAAATTTCAATTAAAAAAGACAAAAACAAACCAAATATACAACAATAAATTCAAATATAAAGTGATAAGGAATGTCTACATACGAATAGCAATGTGCTCTTTCATTTTCAGTATTTAACTTAAACCATGCCATTAGGTGGGTATCACGTTGAGCTGCACGATCTAAAACCATTTGTTCTGCTCCTTCTCTAAAATACACTAATTGATTTTCAGGTAGATGAACTTATGCGTATAATAGTGTGTGACATATGATTTATTGGAATTTCTGCAGATATTAAATTATTGATATCATGTGCTGTTTCAAGCTTATCATCATTTGCAAAGTGAAGTAAAATATGAACATGTGGCAAACCACGCTTTTGAAACTCAATAACCTGAACATGTTTTACAACTTTCCCTAATACACCGTGCTTAAAAATGTCATTGAGAAGGTTATTTAATTTGAGTTTAAATACTCGAATAACCAAGTCAGGTCTATCATTTGCTATCTGACCTGGATATAAATTTTCAGTTATCACGCGCCATTTTGGGTTGCAAGTGAAAGTAATAAAAAGATCTGGTTTACCATACTTTTTAATTATAGCCATAGCATCTTCAAAGTTTTTCTTTAAAGCTCTAGGACTTCCTACATAAGTTGATGGCAAAACTACAACACGCCCTGGTCTAACATTACTATCATTTCCAAGATTGTTTACATGTTCGTTTAAGACATCATACTGCTCGCTTCTCAGTTTGTTTTGGTTATTTCTGATGAAACCAAGGCGCTGGACTTCAATTTTAACATGCGCATCAACAGCATATTGCTAAAACAGTTTTTTGCCATAAAAGAGTGAAGAAAAAAATTATCTAACTGAAAGTTTATAATTGTAATACTGAGATAATGTAACATGATTTCTAACCAATGTAGCACGTTCAGGGTTGTGAACCAATTGATTATGCCAACCAGCATCACCCCTTGGAAAAAATAGAGGATAAACCATAGGATCTAAGTTGGCAGACATACTTGATATAGTTTTAAGAGGATGACCTCTTGGGTAAATAACAACTTCCCTGGAAGCGGTGGTGCACCATCTTCACCAACAAATACAACTTCATTATGTGAAGGAAGATTATAAAGACATTTTTACAACTGACACTGAGCGACCTTCTAGTGCTGCTTCTTCATCTTCCGCTTCAGCCATGTTTTTAAATGCAAGAGCAAATGAGTTTTCTTCACTAATAATAGTTTGCAATCGAAAACATTAAATCACTTAAGCAAAGATCATTACCACGTTGTTGCATTCTAAAATTTACTGCTGCAAGTGGATCATAAATGTATAGTTGATAATATGTTGGCGGAACATCTTGATTTGGTCTTAAATTACCAATGCAATGAAAAACTTGACCACATATTCTAAAACATGGCGGCTCATGATTCATGGGTTGAACTACATTAGCTTCAAATGAAGCAAAAGAAAAACAGGCATTATAATTTCTAATATATTTAAAAAAATTCAGATTGGCATTTCTATCTGCATAGTTTCCTTTAAATAAATCTTCTAAATCTTGGGGAAATGATGAAGGTTGTGACATAACTACCTTTCCATTATGGCAACATAAAAAATGTGTTTCATCTGGAAATTTCTTAGCACCACAATGCTGACAAATATAATTCATTTCTTCTAAATAATTATAATCTGGAATAGTATTACTTCTTGCTATACAATGCATTCTTTCGTATCTAGCAGCAATTCTTGCATTTTGTTGATTATTAATTTCATCTTGCCTAAGCCTATCTCTTTCATTTCTGCAACAATTATTTTCAACTCGCCTAACCAAGCTCTCCTCATTTGGGTTCGAATTATTTGCTGCTTGCCGAGCACCATTTGTCCATTATTAATTTCATCTTGCCTAAGTCTATCTCTTTCATTTGTGCCACAAACAACTTGCCTATTAACATTTCCATTTTCTAAACTAATATCTGCTTCTAGCCTAATATCATCCATTTAAACTTCACTTTTAATTGAAAGTAGTAACAAAAAATCTTAAACGAATCCTGAAGATTACAATCTTTCCTATATAATTTTCTTTCTTATCTTAATAGCACACACAAATAATTTTTATATATAACAGACTGTCATTTAAAATAAATTGTACAATAATCTTATGACTTTAAAAAATATATATGTATATATCAGCTAGGAGATGTTTGAAAAAAAATTAGCTTAGCAAATAACAGTAAAAAAAATTATTAAAAACATGCAATTTTAATAATAAACATACTGCTGACAAAGAAAAATTAAAAAAAAAACGTTGTAAACTCTTTGTTTTTGCAAACTTAAAAATTATTTCCTCAAAAAAAATTATTAGTAAACGTTTTTTTCAAAAATTCACAAAACTTTACAATATTTCGTTCTTCTATACCACATTAATACATCATCTGATAAATCTAAAATAAAAAATGTAATGAATAAGTAAATAAATAAGAAAAACATTACATACAAAAAATGAAAATCAATGCACCTTATAAAGAAAAGCTGTTGTGATTTACCAGAGTAGTTGTTGTAAAATATTATTATTTCATGTTAGCTTTTACAAAATAATTTATGCTGGAACATCATGATTCCAAAATATTTATAGCAAAATCATGTAGTAAACAGAGCTAAAGACAAAAAATCAAATTGAGATAAAACAAATTGTATATATGACAAAATAATTTGTATTGGCTATTAGTGAATGATTAAAAGCAGTGATTTTTAATAAAATTACCTATTTACCATTTTTAACAATAGACACCAACATGAAGATAAGCCAAATGTCTATCAACTCAAAAGATAACAAAAAAACATTACAGCAACAACACACAACAATAGCACACACCATAATATAATATGTATATAACATAACTGAAGTAAGATAACATTTATATATAACAGAACATAAGTAACAACATTAAGCAAAATGTTATTAAAATACATTATTATGTATTCTTTGACACTAAACACTATTGTGTAACCCTCTGTTATAAGTACATCACTTGGCTGGCAAAGTTGAAAAATCTTACTCTACACATTTACCAAGTCACAGCACTTTGAAACAACATAATATAAACATATGTACCAACTTTAAACACAATAAATGTTTTTAAATATGTATATAAGGTTAAATATACCTCATATACATATTTAAACACATTTTTAAAAACAATTGTATAACACATATTAACACATACACAAGCAATAAAAAAACACTTTACATTATTATAAAAACACATTGATAAAACAACTATAAAGCACTTATTACCACATACACATACATATCAAAAATGCAAAAATGCAAACAATAAACGTGTGCAAACAAAAATTTTAAAAATGACACGAGAAAATTTAAAAAGATTCAAAGTAAAAAAAAAATATATTTACAAACAATACTCCTTACCTTTTTTTTTTCATAAGAACTGTAATCCTCATAACAAAATTTAACTTTTACATACAATAACATATTGTATGTTATTTTATATCAATAACTTTTACATACAACAACATATATACAAAATTTTAATTTAATTTTTCTAAATTTTCTAAGAAAGAACAAAAATAGTTAATAGCATCACAGAAATTTCAAAGTAGTAATAACCATTTTATGGAAATAGCATTAGTATAACTTTAAATAACATCCATACCCCTATTTTCCTTCTAAAAAATAAAATAATAAAAATAAAACTGCTAAAAAAAAAACTAAAACAAACAAAATATAAACGATTTGAAAAATTAAAATCCTTTCTACTTAAAATTCTTGCTACTTCATCTAATAAAAATTTAAATCCTTTCTATTTTATCTAATAAAAATATATATTCAACTATTTTATATACTTACTTCAATTATAGTATGATCTTAACGGTGATTATTTATCTTAGTATGATTCTTCATGTAATATATCTAAACTAATAGTTAAATTTCAAAATGAAAAAAAGTTTCAACTCACTTAAGAGATCTTTCTCCAATGACCGTGTGCATTTTGAGAACGCGTTCTTTCAAAGCATAACTAATAAAACAACATTAAACATTAAACGTTTCTGTAGTATTAATATTAAGATTAATTCTAAAACTAAGCTCTAATTAATGTTATTTAATAAATAAGTCTTGTTAAAGTTAGCTAAAGTACAGATATTTATAGTTATATAAATATCTGATAGTTATTTAGTTAATTAAAGATTGATTTAGCTTGCTGTTATGAAACAAGAAACCAATTTTCATTTTATTTCAAATGTAGGTCTTAATGACTATAGAGATAAACTAAAAGCCAGAGAAAAGCAGCTTCAAGAAGTGAGAAAAAAAAAGAGTGGCAATTGTTTTAAAAAATGTGGGACAGGTAAATTTATAATTTTTACAAAAGTTAGTTATTTATATCATAAGTTAAATATTAAATTTATATTTTGATTTTTTGAAATTGAAACATTTTTATAAAAAGATGTTCATTTGTATAAAAATATATAAATATATATATCCTAGTCAGCAAGCTTAGATTGGCCCAACGTTGGGCCAATGCATAGTGATACATCGGCCCAACGTTGAAATTTGATGTTGGCCCAATGCAGGTTTGACCATTGTTTAGGCATTGGCCCAATGTTATTTACAAAATTGGCCTGATCTTGTATACAACATTTACCTAACATTTGCCCAATCTTGTATACAACATAAGCCTAACATTGTATACAACATCAATATTGTATATAACATAGGGCCAATATTGTATGCAAGATTAGGCAAATGTTATTATAAATTAGCTCTATACTAAATTCAACAAAAATGTTGTTTTTGCATTGCTACATTGAAATAAAAACAAAATGTATGATACAAATATGAAATTAAAAAAAAATGTATGATACAAGTATAAAATTTTATTTAGTTTAAATAATTTCTCTGAATATGCATATTGCAAACTCCAAACATAAACCAAAACTCATAAAGTTTTCGATAAAAAAATTCCCTATAAAATTTATTGAGTAGTTTCGATATTGGCTGAGTTACTTGTTATTGCATCGTGTTTACTAATGATACTTGGTGCCCACGACTATCATTTTTTCTTCCACCATCTCTATCACATGCCTGCCTAAGCCATGCTTATTTGACTTCGCAGCTTCTGCAAAAAAATTAGTTGTTTGTTTAATTATGCACCAAAGAAGCATAACAAATTGAATGTAGTTGTGTAATGCAAAATTGAAACTGAAAAAATAACTTTTCTAAACCACTAGCAACATATGCAATCAACATTTTTTCTATTCTGATTTTTTGTCCTCTCCTTGCATAGTTTAATTTTAAAGCTAGGCCGTTTCTAAAAACTATTCTTAGTAAATAACGTATACAATTTCCTTCTTCTTTAACTCCAATTTGTCCCAAATAATTACCCTGCAAAATTATACAACTTGGCAATAATTAAAGTTACTTTTGGTTAGACTAAAATAATATAAAATCTCATTTACAAAAAACCTTTAAAAAGTATTTTGTTTAAAGCACATAATTTGTATAAAGATATTATACGAAATTCATAAACCCATCATAAAAGAATATTTACCATATCGTCGCATGAGAATTATAGGGTTCTATCTGCGTATTTTTATGTTGTGAGAACTTAACTTTTGGTATTTAATTATTAAATGTTTTAATGCTGTTATTCTTTATAATTATAAATTATATATCGTTTAAGTTATTTAGGTTTTATTATCTAACATATATTGTTACTCTTAATACTTTTCAAGTTGTTTATTTTTATTATTAATTACTAATTAAAACTTTAAGTGTTAAATTCTTTTGACATTAAAAAAGGCAGATAAAACCCAATAATTCTCATGCAACGATATGCTTAAGTACTTTCTTGTCTTTTAATTTTTTTTCTAGAGTACTTAAATTCTCTACTGCTTTAAGTAACAATGACACTCTTTCAGGCCAAACATTAATTGGCATATTTTTGTTACTCTTTTTAATTATGCTTAAATTTAAATTTGATGTGTTTTGTAGTTCACCAAGTTGCACTTCAATGCTTGCCAATCATGCCAATAATACCTGCATATCTTTAGGGGATACAATTTTATCTTAAAACAATAAAGTTAATAATATTCTTAAGAAACTATACATCAAATTACATATAAGATTTAAAATTTATGAAAGTAAATAATTAACTAATAAACCAAATAAAATTAAAGACAGAGCAGCAACTTTTTAATGATAAATAATGATATCATCTAAAAAAATATTTTTTTACCTTAGTCTATTAGATAAATCTAAATAAACGTTTATATAATGAATAACAATGAACCATCGGCAACTGTTAAAACTTTAAATTCATATGAATATTATGTTTTCTTTCCTAAGAGTTGATTTCAAATTGATTTCAAAGTTGGTGTAAGCTTTGATATGTTGATTATTGCATAATAAAATGTTCATTAACACTCTGACTTTTTGACCGTAATAAATGAAAAAGTGTTTTAAAAATTGCAAAAGTTAAAGCTATGAATAAAGATTTCCAATTATCAGATAAAAAGACTTTTGAATTAAAACTTACCATTTAATAAATTTTGTTTTTTGCAGAAGTTCAATGTTTAAACATTGAACTTCTGCAAAGAGTTTGGAGTTCCAGGTAAATCCCAAAGTTTATTAATATTTTTTGTATTATTATGTGAAATTGAGGATAAATCATTACTAAAATAATCTGAAGAATCATCTACACCAAGATATACACAATTTTTTGTCTCTTCAATCTTTATTTGGGCATATCATTTTTGCTGTCTTCCTTTTTTGTCTCCAGAGCAGAAGTTTAGTCTTCTGCTAAGTCCAATCTTCATACTATAAAAGTCTATAAATCAATTCATTAATAGTTAAGTTGTAACTAAAGTTAATGTATAAACTTAAAGTTACTAACTGTTGTATGCGAACTAAATATGAACGATATCCAATAAATTCAATTAAAAACTAATAATATCCCTCTGCCTCGGATGATGGAATATATACAGGGTTGTTTTGATTTAAATCAAATGAATAAAAATAATAATTTAAATTCTCATAATTCAATCAATTTATATAGACTAGTCATTGGTCTTATAATAAGATGTCTGGTAATATTAGAAAGCAAACACCAGTAGCAAACATAAGTAGAATTTAGATTCTAGTAACATCACTTTTTGTACACTGTGTTAATATGTTACTAAATAGGGTTTCACAATCAAAAAAAAAAAAATTAAGCAAAAGAAACATATTTAAAAAGTAAAACATCAGCTTCTAACAACTGTAATGCCACCGTAGTAGTCAAATATAAAATTTTATATCTTATGACACCAGTGATGTACAATTTGCAGGTATTAATAATACCTTTATGAACTAAAAATTAAACTATTATGAATAAATACAGAGAAAAAAATTTTTTTTCAATGCTTATTACTGTATGACATTTCAAATGTTTGATTTATTTAATAAAAAAGACATTATAAATATCTTCTTTATTAAATAAATCAAACATTTGAAATGTCAATACTGTAGTAAATATTGAAAAAATATATATAACTGTAAGATCTTACACAAAAATAATTTGATTGTTGCTTTTATTTTTACATTGATAATTTAGATTGTATGTTATAGCCACATTATTTAAATCTTTATTAATATTTCATTATTTAAAAAAAATAAAGTTAAGTCGTGTGAACCTCAAGAAGTTAACTTCTTATGAGAATCCATCTCCACAAGAATCTCACAAGAAGTTGACTTCTTATAAGGTAACCTTCTAAGATTCTTAGAAGATTAATAAATATAGCATATTTTGTTAATTTTTATAATTTAAAAAATGAAAAGATAGTACCAAAACCTTTCTTTACTTTATATAGCAATACCATTTTTTTTAAATGTTATGCAACAAGTTTTAAAAGTATAACAATAAAATAATTTGCAACTACATAGGCCGAATATTGGCTCAACAGCGCTACACCATTAGTGCAAGAACAGATTTTTATAGCAAAATATTGAGCCAATACTAAATTGGCCAAATGTTGGCGCAACACATTACGATATTAGCAAAAAACAGATTTGGAGAAATGAAATATTATGCCAAAAAAAACATCGGCTAAATGTTTGACCAACAGAATAAATTTGCCAATGTTAAAACTTACATTGGGCCAATGTAAGCTTGCTGTCTGGAATATATATATATATATATATATATATATATATATATATATATATATATATATATATATATATATATATATATATATATATATATATACATATATATATATATATATATATATATATATATATATACATACACATTTTATAAAACTAAATATTTTCAATATTTTATTGTATATAAGATACATGGGGCTAATTCTGTTTTCTCCACAATTTTATTACTTAAAATTTTTTTCAAATTTTTGTAACTAATTAGAAATAATATGTAAATTTTCTAATTTTAATAAAAGATAGTAAGAAATAAAGTATTATAAATTAATTCACTGTTTATTTTATGTTTATTTAGGTAGTGAAATAATTTATTAATTAATAAATTTTTTCACTGCTTTTTTTGTTAAAATAGAACGAAAAATAATGGTGTGGCTATTTTTATTTTCTCCACTGTATGTGTGTGTATATATATATATATATATATATATATATATATATACATATATATATATATATATATATATATATATATATATATATATATATATATTAGGGGTATTCAAAAAAAGTGAATTTTCAAATCTAAAAAACCATACCCCCTAAATTTGGGGCAAATGTATAAAAAATGAGCCTCACAAAGTTTGAGCGCTGTCCGATCACTTTTTTCCCCCCCTCAAGTTAAAAATTTAGGGGAAAATTGACCGAAAAGTGGTAATTTTCGGGCGCCTTGAGGCAGGGGTAATATTTTTTTTTTTCAAATTTTTTTTTTTCTGCTATATGTATAAAGGCCTATATTTTTGTTTAAAAATATATGGTTTTTTTCCTACTTCTCAAAAACCTATGTTTGGTGGTATTGAAAATCATGAAAATCAGAATTTTTGTAGTTAAAGTTAGATATATATATATATATATATATATATATATATATATATATATATATATATATATATATATATATATATATATATATTTATAAGCCTTGTGTGTATTAACATATACACACAAGGCCTCTCTAACTATTCCCAAGACATACCAGAGGGAGCAACCAACTTCATTTTGCCAGAAAGAATGAACAGTTGTTGGTTGTGACCTCAGCAATGTTGTTTATCTATATTGAAAAAAACACTATTTATCTATATTGAAAAATCAAAATGAGCAAGAATAAATAAAATTATGAATTTGTATTCAAGTTTTATAACAGAAAAAAAATTTACAAATCTAATAATAATCAAGTTTAACTCTTTATCTTTTTTCGCATCACACCAAGTCCATCATTAAACTTAATCTTTGAAATTGTACCGGATTTTTGTTCTTGTGATCTGAATACAGATCGAACTTTGTCCACAGTTAGCAATCTGTTGTGCTTTTCAGTTTCATCAGAATATCTATGAATATACTGCCCCATCATACCTATTGACCGTTCTGAATGGTCATTTACAAAAATCAAAGTTTCCGCATATTTTTGAAAACTTTTGAAGCATGACTGAGTATGCCAATAGTTTGGTGGAAGTGAGAGCCAGTCTTGAACTCGTTGCTTATCAAACCCAATCATGTCAAAAATCAGGTAAGAAAAAACATCAACCAAGGCAGACAAGGATGGTGGTTTTTTCCCAATTTTTGTATTCATTTTATAAATTTCCTTGATATCTTGCTTTACTTTATTCTCAGGCTTATAATAGTCAGAGCTAGGCATATCAAATGACAGAATTGCTGATGCAATTTTTGCCTTCTCCTCTGATGCTAACTCATCATCTAGCAAAGCTAAAGGTATCATTGTTGAATCCAAATACCAACAGTGTTTATACTGAGACTCTAATACAGCATCGACAGCTATTGGGTTTGTACATACCTTCTTGTACAGATGCATTTGATGTATGGCTGTAATGTCAAGAAAAGGAGCTTTGATGACATCCTCAGATTGTAGATACCATTTTGCATAAAAGCAAACAATAAATTCTGTAATAAGCTTAATTTCAGTTTTCAGTTTATCATTTTCCTGAACAAACGTAAGTTGATTGAATAAAAGCCGAAGCTTTAGGTAATAAATTGCTTTTCCTAAAAATCTTGCATGATGAATAGCACCAGTTTTTCTTACTTTATATGTTATAGGGGATAAGTACGTGACAACTAATTCTGCAAGCTCGCTTCTATCATCTCTTATAATACCTGGTTTACTAACGTATGCTTTGCAAAATGTTAATGACTTCATAGCTGCCTTTTCTAAAAAACTGCTTTTAACCTTATTCCAATCAAACCGTAACAGTAGAACTGAATGATAGTTAAAATTAGGTTCTTCAAAAATATTTTTAAGCTTTTTGAAAAGAGGATTATCAGGTCCACTAGTTTCTTCATTGGTCACTAATTTCCAAAAGTGAAGCATTCTTAATTCAGTCACATGATGCCTACATGCTATTTGGAGGAGATACTTATCCAGTTCTTGAGATATTCTGGAAACTGATCCTTTATTTGTCCCAGTGTTGGATGATGTTGTATCAAAGCATATTCCTCAAGTTTTTGACATAAGTTGATACTCCTTAATTAAGTTCATTACACCTAAGAACTGATCTTCACCAGTGGATGTCGCTAGTGGAGGTACTCCAAGTAGGTAAGTCTGTCCATTAATGTTAACTAAAACAGCCATTCTATCCCTCTTTAACATTTTTCCTTTGTTTAGCTCAAACAAGGTCTTCCCATCAAAATGAATTATACATGGATATGGAGATGCGTCTATGGCTGCTTTAACATCTTCTTTTGAAATTTTTGCCATGTTTTCATTTTCTTTTTTCATTTTTCTATATGCGGTAGATTGACTGCTTTTAACTTCTTTAAGATCAACACCTGATTGATATAGAATTGCATTTGTTACCTTCTGTAAAACATTTGGTGATATATCACAGGCTGTAGCAGTAAGCGAAACATTACCAGCAAAAACATCTTTTGGAATTTTTGCAATTACTGTGTCTGGGTTTTCAGAGACTTCTATATGATACCAATCACCTGGCTTGAAATCAGATTCAATTGAAGAATCATCGCTTAGAATTGTGTCTATAAGTTCAACGTTGGGTACATCATCTCTCAAAATCTTAGGCTGTAAACGATTTTTCTTCCTGATGCTTTCTTTTGCCTAATTAACAGAAGAAATGTAGTTTTAGTTTTTAATTTTAAAATTAGTGGAAAAAAGAATTAACAGAGCTTGAGAAAGAGCTAAAGTAATTAATTAAAAGTATTGAATACCTTTTTTCTATATTTAATATCCTCTGAACCAATAACAAACTTTCTTTCATTTTCCTGATCTTCAAGAAATTTTAGATCTTCAATCTTGTCTTTTAGTGATCTTTTTTTATCTTTACTGATTGTGTCTTTGAGATTAGAATTACCAGCCCAAAAAAGTTTTTTTATTTCAATCTCAAACTCGTTTTGTTTAGCCAAATCACCACTATTTCCCCTTTTTGCATTTTTTTTCAAGTTGGAATAGGACTTATGCAATTTAAAAAGTTTTTTAACTAAACTTAAATCAGTTAACACATCAAATCCAGCTTTAATCCAGGGTCTCTTGATTTTAGACAAAATACATTCACAACAACTCTCCGAACATCTAGAAAATTTTTTTTTAGGGGGACAAGCAATAATACTTGATATTGATACAGATCGACATTGTTGGTTATATATTAAATGTTGAAGTATATCCAAGCCTGTTGGAAGTTGTATATCTAATTAGAAAAATTTATATTTTATAAATAAAATAAATTTTTTAGCAACTAATGACTCATTATAATTCCAATATTAATAAAAATGTTTATACCTGATATAGCTGGTTTTGCCTCTTTTATAATAAAAAGTTCCTTTTTCATTGACCTAAGTTGTGCTTCACTCATTTTTAATGTTTATTGTATGTACTAATCTGTATTTATTAGAAAAATTCAAAGTTTTAAACTATCAGAATTTACACGAAAATATATGTATATAACATTAGGCATAACAGAAAATATATTTTAAAAAATACCAGTTTTCATGATTTTCAATATCACCAAACATAGACTTTTGAGAAGTAAGGAAAAAACCATATATTTTTAAACAAAAATATAGGCCTATATATATATAGCAGAAAAAAAAAATTTGAATTAAAAAAAAAATTGCCCCTCCCTCAAGACGCCCGAAAACGACCACTTTTCGGTCAATTTTCCCCTAAATTATTAGCTTGAGGGGGGGTCAAAAGTGAACGGACAGCGCTCAAACTTTGTGAGGCTCATTTTTTATATATTTGCCCCAAATTTAGGGGGTATGGTTTTTTAGATTTGAAAATTCACTTTTTTTGAATACCCCTAATATATATATATATATATATATATATATATATATGTGTATATATATATATATATATATATATATATATATATATAAATATATATATATATATAATATGTATAGAACCCTTAGATGTTGTCCGAAAGTTTTTTCCATATTTTGTTGACAAAAAGTAAAAAATAAAATGCAAGACCGGAATTTTTTTTTATTATTAATTGATAGACTGCCTGCCCCAACCAAACCCTCAGTCGATGTAGCAGCACTCCCTTGCGGGTCAGGCTAAAAGATAGTAGATGTAGCAGCACCCCCTTGCGGGTCAGGCTATTTGTCAGTCGGTGTAGCAGCACTCCCTTGCGAGTCAGGCTATTTGTCAGTCGATGTAGCAGCACTCCCTTGCGAGTCAGGCTATAAGATAGTTGATATAGCAACACTCCGCGCATGATTTACAGTAAAAAAAATGAAAATAAAAGCATTTTATTAAAAAAAATTAAAAATAAAAACATTTTATTAAAAAAAATAAAAATAAAAACATTGTTTATATTGTTAAAAACATTCAGAATGTTCTGGTCAATTAAATTTGCGTTTTTGTGGTTTTTTTAAAAAATGATTTATTTGTAATTAAATTAATGGTTTTTACTTTCGTCCAATGCGCAAATGTTGGACGAAAGTCAAAAGTAATTAAAAGTGACGTATGTGTTGGGGTAAGAATCACTTTTTTCCTTCCGCTCTTCCCAAAGACAACAAACTATAGATCTATATATATATATATATATATATATATATATATATATATATATATATATATATATATATATATATATATATATATATATATATATGTATATATATATATATATGTATATATATACACACACACACACATATATAAAAATATATATTTATTTACATAAATGTATATATATATATATATATATATATGTATGTATATATATATATATATATATATATATATATATATATATATATATATATATATATATATATATATATAAAACTAGAGGTGCAAAAACAAGAGTTTTTGGAGCACTTAGGAACAGTCACAGAAAAGGAATATGTATTTGCACTTTGTCTAAAAGAGCAAGGGCATCATTAGAAGATCCGCCCCAGATATGGCAACTGTATTCCATACAAGGCCGGATTTGAGATTTATAGAGATAGAGAATAGAATCCGAAGTAAGAAAGTGTCGAGCTCAATAAAGAGATGCAACCTTAGCAGATGCTAATTTTGCAACTGATTTGATATATGGTTTCGAAAAAAGATCGGAAGTAAGAGTTAATCCAAGAAGATAAAGAGTAGATGACTCATCGAGAACATCACCATTCATAAATATAGGAAAATCTAACTTATTACAATAACGATAGGCTGAAAAAAATTGAGTTTTATCTGTACTTAAGTTCACCAGCCACTGTGAGCCCCATGCTGTAGCAGAAGTGAGATCCTTTTCAAGCTCAAATGCCCCCTCCAAGTAATCAGAGGGTGTTGGTTTCTTATCACGACAAGAATAAATGATAGTATCATCAGCAAACAATGCCACCTTAGATGAAAGAATGAGAAGTGAGAATATCTGGAAGATCGTTAATGTAAATTCAAAAGAGTTTAGGGCCAAGGATAGAATCTTGAGGAACCCCTGAAGTTACAGAATAAGAAGAAGAGTGCTGTCCATCAAGGACAACTTTTATACTACGATTGGAAAAGAAGGATTCAATAATCTTAAAGATGATGCCAGATACATCATAAGAAGAAAGCTTATGGAGAAGACCAGCATGCCAAACTGTATCAAAAGCTTTTGAAATGTCAAGAAGGATGGCCTTAACCTCTCCACCTTTTTCAAATGCAGGATAAAACCTATTGGTTATTACTGTTAGCAAATCAGCTGTAGAACAAGAAGATCGAAATCCATATTGATGGTTAGAAAAAAAGTTATTAGATTTAAGATGTGAAATTAAGTGTTTGTTAATTAAAGATTCAAAAACCTTGCTTATGATAGGAAGTAGACTAATAGGACGGTAATTAGACAAATCAGATCGCTCTCCAGAATTTTTGAAGATAGAGATAACAGATGCCTCTTTCCAGCAGGCTGGAAAACAAGACTCTGATAAGCACTTGTTGAATAGTTTTGAGAGTATAGACGACAGCTCCGGAGAACACTTCTGCAAGTCAATAACAGGTATGTTGTCTGGGCCACAAGCTGTAGAAGAGTCTATAGAAGTCTATAGAAGGCAGGAAATCACTTTAGATACAGTAGCTGGAGTGATATTAATGTCAAGCAATGGATCAACCTGTTTCTTTGCAATATCAGGTAGAACGCAACTAGTGGAATCAAGAGATGATATTGATGAAAAGTTTTTAGCAAACAATTCAGCTTTGTCTTTAGGTGAGGTGACAAAGTCTGAACCATACAAGAGAGGTGGAATTAAAGATTTGCCCTTGTTATTGAAATTATTAAAGATTCTCCAGAAGTCACAAGAGCCTAATTTTTGAGATGAGATACGAGATTTCATGACCTGAGAATAGCGGGCTTTGGCGTTAGACAAAACTTTTTTACAATGGTTTCTAGCAGTAATAAACAGATGTCTGTTTTCTGGAGAATTGTTTTGCTGATAGATATGGAAGTAACGGTTTTGATTGGCAATCGCAGCAGCACAGTGTGAGGAAAACCATGGAGGAGAATGAGGCTTGACCTGGAATTGTCGAGAGGGAACAAAAGGTTCTATGCCAGCCTGAATCCATGAAGTTATGTAAGAAGCACATTTGTTGACAGGAAGACAAAAGATTTCTACCCAAGGGCCATCACAAAGAAAATCATGGAAAGAATCCTAGTCAGCTTTACTGTATTTGTAAGAGGTTCGATAATAGGGGGATTCAGGTGATGAAGAAAAATGAGATATTAGTTTTAGAGAGATCAAACTGTGATCAGAAGCACCTAAGGGTGAATGCGGAAAAGCCGAGCACTGACTAGGATCAAAAGCAAGACATAAGTTGATTAGAGAAGATAAATGATTCGGGTTGTTTGGAAAGCGAGTTGAAAGTTGACTATTTGAGTTAGAGTTTGAGAAAGCCAAAAGTTGTAGGCCTTAACGCCTGCAAGGTCACTGACACTAGAGCCAAGCCATTCAGTGTGATGAGCATTAAAGTCACCAACAACAACAATATTGGCTGATGGATAAGGAAAAAGGGTTTGCTCAATATGATCAGAAACAACATCAAAAAGAGTGCAGTCTTGAGATGAAGGAGAGTGATATAGAACAAAGAGAAAGGCGATAGACTGAAGTGGTGCTAAACGAAAGCACATAAAAGAATAGTCTGTGGATTCAAACCTAGTTTCACGACAATTGGGTGAATTCTTACGAATGTAAATGCCGAGGCCAAGCATGTGACTATTGGAGTCTTTACGAATTAGAGGAAGATAACCATCAACACTAAGATCACAAGATGAGACAGCCGAACTCAAATTAGTCTCACAAAGAGCAAGTGGGTCTGGTGAACTTTGCAAGAGATAAGACTCAACAGAAGAAAAGTTACTTCAAAGACCACGAATATTAGTGAATGATAGGTTTAGAGAACTTGGTGATGATGATACTTTTTTGTGTTTTATGGTTTTTGGTACTTTATTCATTTTTAAATTATATTGAAGAACTTGACTCAAAGCATAGATAGTACTCAGAACACTGTTTAATAGCCCAAGCAATTGCCTCATTACTACTAATAAACCCTAAGCCGTAACAAAGGGCTCCAAATGTGGGCTCCGCAATGCACACCAAAAGTACAAACAGGGACACTACCCTTGAGCAACATGGCACTGTTAATACTTTGATATTTTTCAGCTGTTGATAGAATCAGCTTTTCTGAGAGCTACCACAGAGAACGGGAAACCTGACTACCAGCCGGCTTCAGAACCATAAAACTGAGTGTTAGAGCTGTACCCTCATTAGGAGATAATAGAATGAGTTGCCTAGTCATAAAAACAGAGACACAAGCAAAACCCAATCATTGAGTCAAGAAGATCCAGTATTCAACATCCTAAACTGAAAACAATGTATTAAAAATACATCTGCGCCAGCCTAATAGATGAAGAAAGGGTGCAAGGCTGGTCAACAGAATCTGTTTACCCCTTAAGTCTTTGCTTAGAAGGCCTTCTACAAGACAGTAGCTGGATGTATTTAACATCTACCCTTGATGAGTATTTTTATCGAGACACCATCTCTAGCCTTTACTAAACCAAGAGCCCCAAGGCATGGGGAGTTTTAAGTCGGAGTTGGCATCTCCTAGCCTTTGCCTAAAGAGGTGGATCCTATAAGGCAGCAAGACATGAAGCAGATTGTACTGGGTTACATGTTACCAGTAGCAGGATAGCCTGACCTGACACACACCTGACAGCTACCTAACCTGATATACACACACATATTCAAACCATTTATACACACATATATATATGTATATGTGTGTATATATACACACACACATATGCAAACCGTCTGCATTTGAAGTAAATATATTTAAGCTTATAAAAAGTTTCAGCACCATTGAATCACTCTTTCTTTGCCCTCAAAACATGTTTGGAAAAAAAAGGACCCAAGAATGGATAACTTTAAGTTTCTTGAGGGCAAGGCGAGCATAAATAATTTTTATAATTTTTTTTTAGGGCCTAAATAATCTGTATACCTGTACTTTTGATTTAAAAGTATGGTTTTTTTCTTTCTACTCAAAATATAGTATAATTTACATTTAAATTGGCGAAAAAACCTTTATTACGCAGTGCTGCATTGTTTTCATAACCTTTTTTTACAATTAAATTCAAACTTTGTTATTTAGATTCATACTATAGTTTGCAAATGTATATATTCAAAATAAGAATAGAATAAGTCATTTTATGTATGTTTATTATTTGTAATATTTTAATTAAAATAAAATTAAATACTCCTTAATTTATAACTATAATTTATTAATTTGTCTACAAAAACCACACTTCGCATTTTTTACTTTTTTGCAAAATCTTGAGATTTTATTGCAATAAATTTTCCTTAAGTGTAATATCAATGATAATCTGAAAAAATCAAACATGTGCTAAAGTATCTTACATCATTAGTAAATACGCAGTTTTCAAGTGGTCTTTAAAAACAAATTATTAACAATTAAGAAATAAAAAGGTTTTTTCAAGTTTACAAAAAATGTTGATTTTGTAACATATGTGGTTTTTGCATATCATGGTTTAATGCTACTTATCAAATCAAAAAAAAATATTTTTAATATTTAAGAAGATTTTGTAGAAGTTTGTTCTATAGTTAATCTAATTAATCTTTCTTTTATTTGTTTGTGTTTTGTTTATTTCCTAAGGAAGAAAGGTTATCAGACAATCTTTTTTTGGTAAGACTGGTGGAGCTTTACCCAGAAATCTTGAAAGCAGAGCAAGCTCTGTCATCTAATATCAATTTGTTCTGTTTTTTAATCTTCATTATTGTAACAATGAACATATTGCTGCATCATACCGATGGCTCTTTCTGGTCATTGACAACAATAAGGCTATTGGCATAATGTTCAGCCTTTCAAAAATTTGCAGCTGCAAAAAGGCAAATCCTCATCCAATAGAGCTAGTAGAGTCATAGTTAAGTCCAAGTACCGAGTGGTGCTTGTAAAGCGAATCAAGCACAACATCAACTGCTTTTGGATTACAATAAATATTTCTGAATTGTTGCATTTGAAGGATAACTTTAATATCTAAGTTGGGGGCCTTTGACAGATTAATCGATTCTAAATACCACTTGGCATAAAAACAAACCACAAACTCCACAATAATCTTAATTTCTTTTTTGAGATTGTTGTTTCTTCCAACAAAGTCAAGTTAAGAATACAAAAGCCGTATTTTCAGATAGTAAATTGCTTTAGCAAGAAAACAAGCACGATGGATAGCTCCAGTTTTCCTAATTTGAACAGAAGGTGATAGAAAAGTCACGACTAATTCAGCCAGTTCTCTTCTGTCTTCATGCTTTTTTTCTCCTAATATACCCTTTCTTTCTATATATGCTTTGCAAAATTTCATAGAATCTTCAGCAGCCTTTTTGATTATACTAC